>NC_060129.1:144966662-145270590 GCF_021461395.2 Schistocerca americana | reverse complement strand
ATAGGCAAATGTTCTTAGCTCTAGGAAATGTTCACAGCATAATCAACACCAGAAATTAATTATGGTAGAATTTTTCGAAGACTTTACTTAATAGTTTTGAGGTCCTTATTTTTGTTTACAACACATCGTTCAGGAACAAACTTTTGCATCGTCTGTTGAATGACACTTCCACGTAATAGACTACATGACTCTGACAGACACTACAAAGCACAAAATCGCTGCTACAGTAAGCTGCTTCTATATCCTTACATTTGTCCTCTAGCCATTCCTGTAATGTTGCCATTCATGTAAGGATGTAGAAGATATATCGCTAGGTGGTAACATAGTTAATACCTACAGGAAAATTAAAGATACCGTTTGAGAAAAGAGAGCCACCTGAATGAATATCAAGAGCTCAGATGGAAAACCAGTCTCAAGCAAAGAAGGGAAAGCGGAAAGGTGGAAAGAGTATAAGGAGGATCTATACGAGGGAGACACACTTGAGGGCAATATTATGGAAATGGAAGGGGACATAGAGGAAGATGAGAAGGGACATACGATACCGCATGAAGAATTTGACAGAGCACTGAAAGACCTAAACCGAAACAGGCCCCAGGAGTAGACAACATTTCGTTTAAGCTACTGATAACCTTCGGATAGCCAGCCATGACAAAACAGATGCAATACCCTCAGACTTCAAGAAGAATATAATAATTCCAGTTCCAAAGAAAGCAGATGCTGACATGTCGGAAAATTACTGAACTATCAGTTTATTAAATCATGGCTGCAAAATACTAATACGAATCATTTGCAGAAGAATGGAAAACTCGTACAACCCGACCTCTGGGAAAATCAGTTTGGATTCTAGAGAAATCTAGGAATACGCAAGATAATACTGACGCTACAACTTCCTGTAGAAAATAAGGAAAGACAGGCCTACGCTTACAGCATTTGTAGACTTAGAGAAACTTTTTGACTATGTTGACTGGAATACCCTCTTCCAAATTCTAAGGGTGGCAGGGGGCAAAAGGCTATTTACAAAGTCAAGAGGCAAGAAAGGGAAGCAGTGGTTGAGAAGGGAGTGAGACAGGGTTGTAGCATCTCCCCAATGTTATTCAGTCTGTATATTGAGAAAGCAGTAAAGGAAACGAAAAGAAAAATTTGGAGTAGGATTTATAATCCATGGAGAAAACTTTGAGGTTTGCCAATGACTCATCAATTTTGGCAGAGACTGCAAAGCACTTGGAAGAGCAGTTGAATGGAATCGACAGTATCTTGAAAGCAAGATATAAGATGAACATCAAAAAAGCAAAACGAGGATAATGGAATGTAGTCGAATTAAATCAGGTGATGATGAGGGAATTAGATTAGGAAATGAGACACTTAGGGTAGTAAACGAGTTTTTCTGTTTGGGAATCAAAATGGTTGAAGTAGGGGGGATATGAAATGCAGACCGGCCATGGCAAGAAAAGCGTTTCTGAGGAAGAGAAATCTGTTGAAGTCCAGTATAGATTTAAATGTCAGGAAGTCCTTTACTGAAAGTATTTGTATGGAACGTAGCCATGTAAGGAAGTGAAACACGGACGAGTAATAGTTTAGACAAGAAGGGAATAGAAGCTTTCGAAATGTGGTGCTACAGAAGAATGCTGAAGATTAGATGGGTAGATCTCATAACTAATGAAGAGGTACGGAGTAGAATTGGGGAGAAGAGGAATTTGTGGCGCAACTTGAGTAGAAGAAGGGATCGGTTGGTAAGCCATGTTCTGAGGAATCAAGGAATCACCAATTTAGTATCGGAGGATGAAAATCCTAGAGGGAGACCAAGAAATGAATACAGTAAGCAGATTCAGAGGAATGTAGGTTGCAGTAGTTACTTGAAAATGAAGAGGCTTGCACAGGATAGAGTAGTATGGAGAGCTGCATCAAACCAGTCTTAGGACTGAAGACCACAACAACAACAGTAAGCTGTTGAAGTCTCCATTGACATTAGAGATAACATAGTGTCGAGTATAGACTCCTGATCACAGCTAACACAAGTGTGCAGGTAACAAGGATCCTACAGTATATCCGGCAAGGAAACCTAATACTCTTTTGGCAGTGGTGGGGCCTGAGGACGGCGGTAATGTGCCTCCGAAACTGGTCATGTGACAGAGTAAAGACATTCTCAAGATACAGCCAGGCTGGTGCTTTGTCTCATATTTTTCCGCATGTTGGATGTAAGTGGGGTGAATGTGTTTGTCCTTCACAGTTCCTACAAAGACGATACTCAGGTGAGCTGCTTTAATTTTTTGAAGAAGCTTGCGAACTCGTTGGTGACTCCACAGATATAAAGCAAGTCATCAATAAGGTATACCCCATGAACTTAGTGCATCAGTTCATTGCGTTTTGAGTGTAGCAGAACCAAGACTAGAAGTCACTGTAGAACGATTGGAAGAACGTAAAACATGCTCGACTTGTGACCCAAAAGAGAAGAGAAAGACGTCTTATATTTGTCATTGTTGCAGGGAGCTAGTATAGCTTGATTTCTCTACAAAAGTTTCCAGCGAGTGCAAAGGAAATCTCTGAGAAGGAAACCAAAAACCTGAAAAGTACTAGAGTAACTTCGATATTTTGGAATGTTATATGGGAGTTTTTATGTTTTTATTATTACAGGTACGACAAACAACAAAAATAAGGCAAGAAGTAAAATTTAGTGTGCAGGGCATTTGCGTTTTTATATCATTAACATTATTTCCATTTTGTGCAGCTTTTTTTGTTCAAATGCGTTTTTTTATAAAAATAAAGTGGAAAACTTATTTGAATATATTTTTGTGTGATGTTAATGTAACCTGTTACATTAAAAACTGAGTTATTTTACTGAAAATTGCTAAATGCAGTTTTTATAGTTATTTAAATGTAGCGTTCTGTCAGACCTCACCTGGGACAGAGTGTGACAAAAAAAAAAAATCACCCGGGAAGGTAAAGGATAGTGAATTTATTTCTTAAATATAATACCTCTGTACCCTCGAGTGCTGCAGACATACGACTTTCTTTTCTGCGAGTAAAGACATTTTGTCTCCAAATCGAGCCTCGTTCTCTGATAAAAATGTTGAGCGTCATGAAGGCAAATATGCATCTTACTTTCTCCCGTATTTCATTCTCCCCTTGTAACATTACGAGTCAAGACAGCTGTAAAGGAACTTGAATAGCGTAAAGTTATCGTTAAAAACGCACGCCGCGCGATTTGTTACGATTTGGTCGGTCATAATAGTAGTAACATGCTTTTGAATACAATTAAAATATAACGGCGATACCTGTTTAGCGTTATTGGAAATAATATGTAATAAATTAATGAGTAAGGTAGCCGATCCTATAAGAAGAGGTAAAATTGGGCATATTAAGGTGTTTTGCTTTATATCGACTAAGCCGATGATACGGTGTCTTTTTTTTCCGTTTACTCTTAGAAGAAAAAAAAAAAAGAAAACAAGTAACGAAGTGCTAATTGTGCGTTGTAAAAAATATAGGGGCGAATTTTAAATAGCTACAGTGTATAATCAGACTAACAAATGGACATTCAGTTACGCGAAATAGCGGACAGCGAAGTGTGGTCATTAAATTGAGTACACCTACAGGGCGGTCAATTCCGGGATAAGTCTATTCACATCTCACGAGGGACGCGGTATTGAGACCGTTTTTCTTTTTTTAATTATATCGCGGAGAGTGGGCTTCAATTTATAAAAAGGAGAAAAGCTGTATCATTATCATTGACTGTTGGTGTTATGCAACCAAAACTGTTCATCATAGGGTTTCGGTGAATGAGTGGTGAATGCGAAATGAAACTGTGAACGAAGTTATGTTAAATAAAGTAGAAGAGACAAGACAGTTTGGTCGTATCTGTTACTATTCCATAAACCGAACATTTATTCTCGTTGTACGAAGCCTTTATAGACGATCGTTATGACAATTTGCTTTGAAGGGATCTCGTTACGAGTTAAGTTTTGTGGACCTGGTCAACAGGGGATAGTTCGTAGATCTTAACTACTGTAGCTATTCTGGAATCAGGTGCTACCGTGACTGTTGTGTGTTGTCAATGGCTTAAGGTCATCATATCTCGTGCTCTAAGATCGACGCGCCTTTCCTCTTGGTATAACGGTGTCTCACGGTAACCACGACAACGCCGACGGCGAAGGAAGATACGGTAGAAGTGGCGCCACAACGTGCGGCTCGATCGAGGAGGATTGCTGCATCGAGTCGAGTGTCATCCGGATTCACGAACCCTGGAGTTGGAAAATATTGTAGCAGCCAGTGAGTCTGTCCAATGAAAGAGGTATTCTTCAATAATCGCTAAAAGTGAGCGATACTACCAGGTATGATTAAAATAACTGTATAATTACAAAAAAAAGGAAGTTGAGACTTGTGATTTCGGTAGATAAATATATATAACTACATAGTGAAAATAAGTGTATGTCTTGGTAGTGAATAATCATGTCAAAACGAACGAAAAGAATACATGATAATGTGCAGTTGAGTAGAGTAATGAGTAGAGAGAGAGAGGAAAGTGAAGAGGATAGGGATGATGCATCCCATGAGCTCAATGTGGGACAGGAGACATGTACAGATAATAATACAGTTATTGATTTAGAGCCGTTAGGAGATTCAAATACAATGATAAGCAAGGTAAGCAGCGTGGGAGAACATAAAGATCTTGAGGTTTCAGAAGTAGATCAGCAAGTTGATCCTCAAAATGGAAATATTAATCAAAAAATGTTTGATATGCTGGTATCAATAAATATTCAAATGGGTGTAATGAATGGAAGACTTGGTTCACTAGAAAAAGATAATAAGCAATTAAAAGAGGACAATCAAAAGTTAAATGAAAAATTTGAGGCCAAATTTGGTTCATTAGAAGTTAAAATGGATTCTTTGGAAAGCAAACTGAACACCTTTGATTATAAACTAGAAAATACTAAGAAAGAATTAATGATGGACTAGGAGACTCAATTAAATTCGAAATTTGGAGAACTAGATGTAGAGTTTTCTAACACCATAGAAAGGCAATATAATAATTTAATGGGAAAACTTCATGACATAGAAAAGAAATATGAGGTAGTTTCGAAGAGTTATGATGGCCTGTCCAATAGGATGGTTAAGTGTGAAAGCAGCTGTTTCAATGCTAGCGCACAGATAGAAGAGCTTTCGAAACAAATAGTCGAGTTTGAGTCTGATGCTCGTAAGGGGATTGACAAGTATTTAGTAGATCAAACTAAAAGACTTGACGAAGATCTAACTGAATGGATAGAAATAAAAGGGAATGAAATTGTAGACAAGGTTAAGACTACTGTTGGATCCCAGCCAAATGAAAATATCAATGAGCACCTAAGTAGAAATGATGAATTAATTAAGCTCTTCACTAGCGAAATTCAGAAAATAAAAGAGAAAATAGTTGATGAGTTACCTAAATGGCAAAAGGAAACCAATCATAAATTGGCGGAGTTAGAACGAAAGTCATCACAAAATTTGTTGACAGAGGACGAATGTTCGGAGAATAGGTCGAAAAACAACCGAACATGTGATAATACGAAGTACAATTGTGGTGAAAATTTACATTGGGAAGTTGATGATTCGGTTGGTAAAGGTGATGATTCTTTTGGTCAGCGAGGATATTTGTCTTCTTTAATGGTGGAGAACAGCATTTTTAAAAGTAGACAATTCCCAACATTCTCCACTGAAAAGAACAACCTGCATCCGAAAATCTTTATCAATAATTTCAAAAGAATATTTCCGCGTAGCTGGTCAGAACACGACCGACTTCAATTTATAGTATCCAAAATTACCGGAGAAGCCACATTATGGGCCGCCGAAGTAAGTGAAAGTTGCCATACTTGCGCTGAGTTTGAACAACTTTTTTTGACTAAATACTGGTCGTCGAGTAAACAAGAGAAATTAAGAAAAGAGGTTTACCAACCTGAGTATTTTAACAGTAAAAGGAGTACTTTAAGGCAATATTTTGAAAAGTACATAAATAAGACACGTTATTGGAGTGATCCAATTTCTCACAAGGAAGTGATCAGAATTTTGAAGGGAATGTCGCCCATAAATATACGTGAAAAGTTAATAAATGTTCCTGACCACGATGTAGAACAATTCTTGTCGGTGATTGACTCTATAGATATGATTATGGAAGACGCAAGACAAATGCGTAGTAATCAAATGTCGACTCACACTCTTAGAAATACGAATAATTATAATAATAATTTAACATATGATAATAATAATACCGAAAACCAGGTCAAACCCGCATCACAGGAGTGTGGACAATCTTCATCCTATGGTTGCAATAAAAACAATGATTATAATAAATATAGAAGAGATACTTACTGTGCTAGAGGTAAACCTCGATATGGTGACACGAATGTGCATAGTAGTGATATTAATAAGCGTATCAGGTACCCAAGTGATGAACCCAATTGCATTCGACCTTGGGAAGATAATTCGAAGCATAATGTTCATCGTCAGGATGGAACAAATGCCTTGAGTCCTCATCCAGCACAAGGAGTTATACCAATGGGCGAAGGAGCCTCCAATGTGTGTGAAGAACGGACTATTGACTTTAAAGTCATGAATTTATCAAGGCAATATTGTGAGAGGCAGATTTCACAGCTATCTCGAAGTCTTCCACAACTGCAAGAAGATGATAAGTTGTGGAAAGCCATTAGGCATCCTGTTGAAAGCAAAACGCTAAGTCACTCTCAAGAACAGTATCAATTAAAATCCGGAATATTGTATCGGAGGAAGGATGAAGAAGATGTTTGGAAAGTTTGTGTTCCAAATAAATATTTAGAATCACTAGTATGGTACACTCACTTGAATTGGGGTTATTTTGGTTCCGCTAAATGTACAGCCAAAATGGCACAATACTGCTATCATCCAAATTTGAGACGTGTAGCTACAAATATTATTAAGAAGTGCAAAATATGTCAGAAGGCGAAACCCATAAACTATTTTCGGAAGATAGAATTACATCCTATCATCCCACAACAACCTTTAATGTTGGTGTCATGTGATGTCTGTGGGCCATGTCCCATGACACGTGGACGGTTCAAATATGTATTGGCTTTCTATGATCTCTTTTCAAAATATGTGAAATTATATCCTTTGAAAAATCTCCACGTTCGACCCATGTTACGCAAATTTATCAACAACTATATAACTGAGCTTGGCAAACCTATAATGATCTTGACAGACAACGCTGCTTATTATACAAGCAAAGTATGGAGAGACACTATGAAAGAACAAGGAATCCAGCACATTTACATCTCAAGATTTTACCCTTGTGGAAATCCAGTTGAAAGAATCTTCCGAGAGTTGAACCGATTTTTACGGACGTACATACCCAAACAACATTATAAATGGATCGATTGGATTTATGAATTTGAGAAAGTGTATAATGACTTACCACACTTTTCGACAGGTTATTCACCTAACCAAATAGTATTTGGTGAAAGTATTGTGACAGAATGGATGAAGAAATTACCTGCGATAGAACAAAAGATTACCAAGAAAGAAGATATGGTGAAGAAGGTCTACGAAAACCTGAAGCATCAAGCACAATTGAGAAAAACCCGTTTTGATAAAAATGTGAAGAAAGTAGTCACATATGATGTAGGTGAAGAAATTTTATTGAGAAATCACCCAAAAGCATCAACCAGGAAAAGACTGAATAAGAAATGGCAATATTTATATACAGGTCCATATAAAATAATGAAAATACCTCATGAAGGGAGGTACCTCCTGGCAGATTGTGATACTGATGTAATTAAAGGCTTGTTCCCTCACATAGACCTGAAGAAGTATTATCAATAATGAGCAAAATATAGATTCAAGAAACACTGAATGATACCAAGACTACACTCAGTGGACTAAATGAAAGCACCAATGGATAAATACGTACTTATACTAGCTTACAAAGAAAATTAAAGAATGTACCGACGATTTCCATGAGATACCTTCTTGGTATCAGCAACAATGACGACGCTGAAATACGATTTCTCCTCTCACCGAACAGCGAGGATGGATGATTTAAAAGTGGAATTAAGAGGAAAAGAAAAGGACCGAATTCTCTCTGGTTAAACAAGTGGCCTAATAAGGGTTTTGGCCTAGGATGCCAATCGTCGAACCCGGCTGTGATCCCTGCCTTGCACAGCCGGTTGAAGAACTGAGGGCTTCATCCAAGAAAAAAAAATGTGGTGTGAATATGAAGTGATTAGTGCGAAGTGCTTCTAAGACAACCTATAAACAAATGTGGAATTTAGTTAAGGGCATTTTGTCTAGGCCCATTAACTCAACTTAAATATTGTAGAATGTATGTACTGACTTGTTAAGTGAACCTGAGAGTGAGTGTATTCGCCGAAACAAATACCCTCTCCTGTCACAGTACACAAAAAAAAAAAGCCTGTTCTGTCTGGAACCCTCTTCAAGACATCACAGTCTGGGGGGCCGTGTAACTTTACGAGTCAAGACAGCTGTAACGGAACTTGAATAGCGTAAAGTTATCATTAAAAACGCATGCCGCGCGATTTGTTACGATTTGGTCGGTCATAATAGTAGTAACATGCTTTTGAATACAATTAAAATATAACGGCGATACCTGTTTAGCGTTATTGGAAATAATATGTAATAAATTAATGAGTAAGGTAGCCGATCCTATAAGAAGAGGTAAAATTGGGCATATTAAGGTGTTTTGCTTTATATCGATTAAGCCGATGATACGGCGTCTTTTTTTCCGTTTACTCTTAGAAGAAAAAAAAAAAGAAAATAAGTGCTAATTGTGCGTTGTGAAAAATATAGGGGCGAATTTTAAATAACTACAGTGTATAATCAGACTAACAAATGGACATTCAGTTACGCGAAATAGCGGACAGCGAAGTGTGCTCATTAAATTGAGTACACCTACAGGGCGGTCAATTCCGGGATAAGTCTATTCGCATCTCACGAGGGACGCAGTATTGAGACCGGTTTTTTTTTTAATTATATCGCGGAGAGCGGGCTTCAATTTATAAAAAGGAGAAAAGCTGTATCATTATCATTGACTGTTGGTGTTAAGCAACCAAAACTGTTCATCAAAGGGTTTCGGTGAATGAGTGGTGAATGCGAAATGAAACTGTGAACAAAGTTATGTTAAATAAAGTAGAAGAGACAAGACAGTTTGGTCGTATCTGTTATTATTCCATAAACCGTAACATTTATTCTCGTTGTACGAAGCCTTTATAGACGATCGTTATGACAATTTGCTTTGAAGGGATCTCGTTACGAGTTAAGTTTTGGGGACCTGGTCAACAGGGGATAGTTCGTAGATCTTAACTACTGCAGCTATTCTGGAATCAGGTGCTACCGTGACCGTTGTGTGTTGTCTATGGCTTAAGGTCATCATATCTCATGCTCTAAGATCGACGCGCCTTTCCTCTTGGTATAACGGTGTCTCACGGTGACCACGACAACGCCGACGGCGAAGGAAGATACGGTAGACCCTGATTTAACTTTGATAACTAAATAATTATAAAACTTCGATGTCCTACAATAACTTCTCCAACCGATCGTTTTCGTTTAAGCAATCGTAATACGTTTGTTTTGTCTTGCTCATTTCGCTACACCCAGGACATGAAGTATACTTATTATGTATTGGTGCTTAATGATTAACTTTATCTTCCGATAAATCTCCTGCAAAGCAACGCCACAGTCTGATAAGTACGATCACGACTCCCAGGTGCCAAAGTTGTTACCGTTTAACAGCTGGAGCGACATTAACGCTCAAAACGGTGAGAAAGCAGACAGTCACATGCGTCGTAAGAGTAATGTCTTTTTTCCGTTATTTTCTACTTAATTAACGGAATAGTTGTTTTATTTTTACATTGCATGCGTTAGTAAGTGTAACCGCCCTGTTACAATTATTAGAAACTTAGTCAGCCGGAGTCGTAATTTTGAAATGAGACTTTATGAATGTCGCGTAATAAATACACACATCAAAAAAAGTTTTGCATCTCCCCAGTTCCCAGAACTCCTGAAGATAGACGTTGACTGTGGATATTGTGTCACAGGCACAGTCACTTTGACTATTACTGATTAGTAGGGTCACTAAACCCACCCAATGATGTAAACAACCATGCATGATCAGCACCTATTAGACGGAGGGGGTCAGACAGCCGATCAGTTTGTCATTCCACCAGGAAGGAGGTACATGGCTCATCTTGTCTGTAGTCCAACTGTGCCTAGACAGTCAGTACTGCATTTCAATCACGTCCACATTGTTATTTTGTGCCAGGAAGGGCTCTCAACAAGGGAAATGTCCAGCCATCTCGGAGTGAACCAAAGCGACATTGTCAGAACTGTCGATGACATGGCTCGCTTAGACCGCCCAAGGGCTGCTACTGCAGTGGAAGACCGCTACCTGCAGATTATAACTCAGAGGAACCCTGACAGCAATGCCACCATGTGGGAAAGGAAGTCGAAGGGAACATGGGTCGAGGGGCGGACATATATGGTGGCGCAGGTAATGGTAAGGCGAGGGAAGAAGAGACTCAGGATCAGGTGTTCTGTGGGGCCGAGAAGGAGGGGTTAGAGCCGAACAGGGATCTTGCAGTGGTGGCCGATGGCTACCCCACCACGCACTATCGGCAGGGAATTATCGGAGCGGTGAAGGGGGTAGCTTCCATACCCGTGGTCTAGGGGTAGCGTCTTTGATTCATAATCAAAACGTCTTCGGTCCCGGATTCGATCCCTGCCACTGCCTAAATTTTGATAAATAATCAGCATTGGCAGCCGAAGACTTCCGGCATAAGAAGTCAGCCTCATTCTGCCAACGGCCTTGTCAAAGAGGGCGGAGAAGCGGATAGAGGTTCAGGGCACTCTCTTGTCCTAGGGGTGGGAAATTGCCCCCAAAGGCGGAAGAATCAGCAATGATCAACGACATGAGGATGCAGAAGGCAATGGAAACCACTGCATTAAAGACACGTAACGTGTATCCACAGGACATGTGGCCTGTAATTGAAGAAGTATCATGATGATCTCTCCATTGGCAAAAGATTCCGGAATAGTCCCCCATTCGGATCTCCGGGAGGGGACTGCCAAGGGGGAGGTTACCACGAGAAAAAGATTGAATAATCTACGAAAGGATAACGTTCTACGAGTCCGGACGTGGAATTTCAGAAACTTGAACATGCTAGGGAAACTAGAAAATCTGAAAAGGGAAATGCAAAGGCTCAATCTAGATATAGTAGGGGTCAGTGAAGTGAAGTGAAGTGGAAGGAAGACAAGGATTTCTGGTCAGATGAGTATCGGGTAATATCAACAGCAGCAGAAAATGGTATAACAGGTGTAGGATTCGTTATCAATAGGAAGGTAGAGCAGAGGGTGTGTTACTGTGAACAGTTCAGTGACCGGGTTGTTCTAATCAGAATCGACAGCAGACCAACAACGACAACGATAGTTCAGGTATACATGCCGACGTCGCAAGCTGAAGATGAACAGATAGAGAAAGTGTATGAGGATATTGAAAGAGTAATGCAGTATGTAAATGGGACGAAAATCTAATAGTCATGGGCGACTGGAATGCAGTAACAGAAGAAATACTTAAGTTGATTGATGAAAAAAGGAAGTACAAACATGATCCAGGAAAATCAGGAATACAGAAATACAAGTTGCTGAGGAATGAAATAAATAGGAAGTGCAGGGAAGCTAAGACGAAATGGCTGCAGGAAAAATGTGAAGACATCGAAAAAGATATGATTGTCAGATGGACAGACTCAGCATACAGGAAAGTCAAAACAACCTTTGGTGACATTAAAAGCAACGGTGGTAACATTAAGAGTGCAACGGGAATTCCACTGTTAAATGCAGAGGAGAGAGCAGATAGGCGGAAAGAATACATTGGAAGCCTCTATGAGGGTGAAGATTTGTCTGATGTGATAGAAGAAGAAACAGGAGTCGATTTAGAAGAGATAGGGGATCCAGTATTAGAATCGGAATTTAAAAGAGCTTTGGAGGACTTACGGTCTAATAAGGCAGAAGGGATAGATAATATTCCATCAGAATTTCTAAAATCATTGGGGGAAGTGGCAACAAAACGACTATTCACGTTGGTGTGTAGAATATTTGAGTCTGGCGATATACCATCTGACTTTCGGAAAAGCATCATCCACACAATTCCGAAGACGGCAAGAGCTGACACGTGCGAGAATTATCGCACAATCAGCTTAACAGCTCATGCATCGAAGCTGCTTACAAGAATAATATACAGAAGAATGGAAAAGAAAATTGAGAATGCGCTAGGTGACGATCAGTTTGGCTTTAGGAATAGTAAAGGGACGAGAGAGGCAATTCTGACGTTACGGCTAATAATGGAAGCAAGGCAAAAGAAAAATCAAGACGCTTTCATAGGATTTGTCGACCTGGAAAAAGCGTTCGACAATATAAAACGGTGCAAGCTGTTCGAGATTCTGAAAATGTAGGGGTAAGCTATTAGGGAGAGACGGGTCATATACAATATGTACAACAACCAAGAGGGAATAATAAGAGTGGACGATCAAGAACGAAGTGCTCGTATTAAGAAGGGTGTAAGACAAGGCTGTAGCCTTTCGCCCCTACTCTTCAATCTGTACATCGAGGAAGCAATGATGAAAATAAAAGAAAGGTTCAGGTGTGGAATTAAAATACAAGGTGAAAGGATATCAATGATACGATTCGCTGATGACATTGCTATCCTGAGTGAAAGTGAAGAAGAATTAAATGATCTGCTGAATGGAATGAACAGTCTAATGAGTACACAGTATGGTTTGAGAGTAAATCGGAGAAAGACGAAGGTAATGAGAAGTAGTAGAAATGAGAACAGCGAGAAACTTAACATCAGGATTGATGGTCACGAAGTCAATGAAGTTAAGGAATTCTGCTACCTAGGCAGTAAAATAACCAATGACGGACGGAGCAAGGAGGACATCAAAACCAGACACGCTATGGCAAAAAAGGCATTTCTGGCCAAGAGATGTCTACTAATATCAAATACCGGCCTTAATTTGAGGAAGAAATTTCTGAGGATGTACGTCTGGAGTACAGCATTGTATGGTAGTGAAACATGGACTGTAGGAAAACGGGAACAGAAGAGAATCGAAGCATTTGAGATGTGGTGCTATAGACGAATGTTGAAAATTAGGTGGACTGATAAGGTAAGGAATGAGGAGGTTCTATGCAGAATTGGAGAGGAAAGGAATATGTGGAAAACACTGATAAGGAGAAGGGACAGGATGATAGGACATCTGCTAAGACATGAGGGAATGACTTCCATGGTACTAGAGGGAGCTGTAGAGGGCAAAAACTGTAGAGGAGGACAGAGATTGGAATACGTCAAGCAAATAATTGAGGATGTAGGTTGCAAGTGCTAATCTGAGATGAAGAGGTTAGCACAGGAAAGGAATTCGTGGTGGGCCACATCAAACCAGTCAGTAGACTGATGACCCCAAAAAAAAAAAAACCATGGCTACACTCCATACAAATACTTCCAGAAACGATTTCCTGACACTTAAATCTATACTCAATGTTAACAAATTTCTCTTATTCAGAAACATTTGTCTTGCCATTGCCAGTCTACATTTTATATCCTCTCTACTTCGACCATCATCAGTTATTTTGCTTCCCAAACAGCAAAACTCGTTTACTACTTTAAGTGTCTCATTTCCTAATCTAATTCCCTCAGCATCACCTGACTTAATTCGACTACATTAATATTATCTTGTTAAATACACAGAAGCAGAGTCTCTATGAAGAAGTTATTTTTCCCAAACATGTTTACTGAAATAAGAAAATTATTGCCCATATAATCCTAAAATGATGGATTTACTGCATCAGAAGACCTGAAATTCTCACAACCTTTGCTCCTCAAGCATAAACCAGGTAAGTATCATAACTGTATGGTATGTTACATTATTTTAAACTGTATTCATCCAAGACAAAGGAAGTGACTTCATTCTTGTAGGTTTATGTCCAAATCAGTTGATGGCCTCTGATAAAGAATTTACATCATTGTACCTGATAAACAAACGAATTCACAGTCTTAGCAGCAACCCATTTAATCTTCTGTAACTCTCTCACTGTAATGTTACTGGAAACTTATCACCTGTACATGTACTGTCACTGAAGAAACAAATACAAAATAACTGACTTTGCTTTTGCATAACGTAAAAATGTGCACAGGCACAGGTCATTATTGTATGGAGAGCAGTTCTTGTTTCTAAAACTTCAGCTGATGGAAATTGGAATGATCTGTTCAATGACAAACTGTTGCTCACTAGAAAGTGGTGTGTCAACATGGAGATCTGTCTTGACATTTATTCACAGTGCAAGACACTCCACCAATTGTTGATTCTCTGCAAGCCTTCCTGCACTTCACTGCAGTCTTCCAGCTTCTCAGCCTCCATACAGACAAATAGCCTCATATATCTACTGAAGCTCCAGTTATGCAGTATTTCATTCTTTTGCAGTTACATGGAATTTCCAGATTTTTTTACCTTGTTTGACTAAAGCAGTATATTTTCCACCTTCATTTGCATTGTTAGGAAATGAAAGCCCATCATTCTGGCAGAAACAGCTGTGCCACGTATGGCAGCTGAAGAAAATCAGGAAAGGAAATCTGATAAATGGAAATAAATAATAGCCATGAAACTGAACTTGCTATACTTCAGTTGCGACTAAAATCTTTTTTATATATACATTTACTTTGGGAATAATTATAATTCTCAAACATACTGATGAGCAGAAACTCTCATGAATTTCAATTAAGAAGAAAACACTTTGTGTAGTGTAAGGCAACTTTTGGTCAAAGAATCTGTCAATTTAATATCAATTTCAAGTTTATGCACTGAACAAATTTCCTCTCTGTTTATTTACTTATCATTATTTCAGTTTGAGGCAACATTCAGTTGACTGCTACCCAGCCACAGATCTGATGTGAAAAGCCTCAAAGAAGATTGTGTCCATCTTGATGGAGACCACATAGTAAGAAACAAGCTCTGTATGTTGGTAGAAACCTGATAGTCTGTCCTTACTCCTTTGGTCAGTGGTACATTAAACACTAATCTTCACACAATGGAAAATCCATTATGTAATAATGACAATGTTATGAAAAGGGTAGTTGCTACTCACTACATAGCAGATATACTGTATATATGTTGTCTAGTTGTGATGAATGCCTGTTTGGCTGAAGGCTTTGTTTGACCATCTTTTTGTTGTGCCTAACTGTGAATCAGCATCTCCACTGTATAATGAGTAGCACCTATCCCTTTTATAATATTGCCAAACAAGCTTCCTTTTTTATTGCTGTGAGATGACAAAGCAATCCAGGTACAGTCAGTGTGACTATTTTAAACCAGTCAACTGCTTTTGTTGTTATAACCAGTGCTTGATTTGTGATGGTATATCATACTGATACCTCTGATACAAAACCATTAAAATAATGTTTTAAGACATTAATAAAAACCAGTCCATGGTAGGTCATAGTACTGGTACTACTACTTTTTTACAAATCAAGCACTGGTCATAATGGTTGCTGCCTCTGCTTGTTCTATTTCTTCAAGATCATGTCATATCCAAAATCACAAACCAAACAATATATCCACAAGAACTTAAGTGTTCATTTTCAGAGCCCATTATGCACTCTCACAGACTGAGCAATCTGAAGTTACAAGCAGAGGAGAGGTGATGTGAGGAAAGAATCGAAGGAAAAGAATAGAACAAAGAATCGAAGAAAAAGAATAGAACACACAACAAACAAGAAGCTGTGTATCATTGGCTGAGTGTGTTACAATTGGCTCATTATACCTTATTCTAAACATATACACAGTGAATCTTTGCTGAGGTTTCTAGGACATATGAATATTCAGTATTTCTTCATCCCATTCACACTGCTGAAAGTTATGCAGTCAAAAGACTGGTTCAGTAACATCTGACTGCAAATGCAGAAGTTCATGGAATATTTCCTTACAAGAGAGAAATGTAGGTACAAGTTGCAGTCCGGCAGAAATTTTCATGCCTCTAATAGCTATTACATTTGTACCAAATGCTGCTGATGTCTAACAGTTCACAGTAAGCGAATAAATGTTGAGTAATTGAATATATTATAACAAAACATTCAACATTCCATGGAGAGCCAATCACAAAATATTTTAATTTTATATTTTCCACAGCTTTACTTTTGAAGAAATGTAAGCAACTCATTCAAAAAATATTATCCTTGACCTATAATTATTAGTGGATGGACCAATAAACTCTTCTCAAAAGTGTGGTCACTCCCTCCCTCCCCCCTTCCAAGACATCACACACATGATGTAACATTATGCAATGATTCTGTAAATACTTTCTCTGGATGGGGATGGGAGCAGGGATTGTGAACAACACGCATATAAAATGGGACAATACAACATATGTAAAAGACATAACTCCTTTTGCAATACAGAAATTTATTTTACTGCAGTTGTTTTTAACATGTCATACTAAAAAAAAATCACATTCATTGCAACAGTAACTCCAACACAAGAGACACAAGTGTCATCCACTTGCATAAACATTATATGACAGTGGGTTTTCACAGTGGAGTGTAAACAGTTTCATTTTCTTAAAGTGTGTCTGTGATACTACTATTGACAGTGCCGTAACATAAATATATTAACAGACAAATTAATTTGGCACACATGGTAAAATATAAAATAATTATCCTCGGTATACGCTAAGCCTATCCTTAGTAACCATCCCAAAAAATATAGGGTGGTGGCAGAGAACGTTTAGTTGTACAATCCTGTAGTTCTGGTGTGGTACTATATTTGTGATGTGTTGCTGAAAATAAATCAAAGGAATACTGAATGGATTATCAAATACTTTTTGTTAAAACCTGGCAGTATAGAAAAGATCAAACAGAAGTAAAATATCATCACTACATGTCAAATTAGAAAAGTATTAAGTATGTACTTATTAGTAACATGAATTTTGTATGTAGAGAACACCACTGTCGCCAATGAGATACACATCAACATCCAATGAAGTACCTATGAGTAAAATCTTCTACATCTGAACAAATATTAAGTTGTCAAATGCTAAAGCACATATCCAGCTAATCTAATCACATATTGCTTCAAATTGTAAGTGAGAATCTTGAGATAGGTGGTAATGTTTAACGACTGTCATTTCGTGGGTGCATCTTCAAGACATTAAGCATTCTCATAGCACCTTCACAATATATAAATTGACTAATGTGGCATGACATAAATAAACAGTCACAATTTCAAAAGAATAGTGATTTTTTCCACTCACTGGCAATAATGACATCACTGCAAAACAAGTATTCACCCAAAAATGAAGTACACAAAATACTCAAAATTTAAAAATTACAAAAATGAAAACTATTGGTGTCGTAAATTTCACGTGACCTACATATCTCAAATGAAGACCTCAATACCATCAACCCACGCAGAACTCAGAAACTCAACACAATTTTCACTTGAGCTACTCAGCTCCAACAAAGCCCTCGATACCAGGAACCAACTGCTATAAAACATGGTGATGTAAATTTCACTCCACCCACATAGCTCAAGCAAAGCCCTAGATACAACACTTTCACTTACTCTATCTAAACCAAAGTTCTCAGCACAGCAAACCAACCCATGTTCCCATGACTAATATCAGAAATGTATCCTAAACAACGATGGTACATCAGTAGCCATCATACCTACAAATAACAATCCAAAATTACCGAACATTAACAAGGAAATCCCGAAAATACATGAAAACTTTCACCACCACCAATTTCAATATACACAAACAACTTTGCCCATTGCAACAAGCAATGAGCTACTCATAAATACCTATATAATCTTCACCACAGAAAAAAAAGAAAAATATTAGATCTCTGACCACAAGAAACACACAGCACTAATTTTCCAGACATAAAAATGAATCCATCAGCCAAAATATGCAAATTCAAAATAACTCACCAGAAAGCCAGCATAAGTTATTTCAATACCAACATGAAACATTCAATTTATGTCAAACTGCTTACTAAAAAACTTACAGCATAACAGAGAGCCGCAAAATACTACCACACACAATCTACAAACACAAAGACTCAAAAACATCAAGGCTCACCACGACATTACAGGTCAAAGCAGATGGGTGTAGCATCAGCACCTGACCTTGTGTGAATAACCTCACGTTAGCCTCGGGTAGAATATAGTAATAAGGCCATGATAGCCAACTGACAAAAAAACAGGAGTAAATTATCCGCTGGACACCAGGGACTTGCCCCCCCCTTCTTGCAGCGGTGTACCGTAGGTCTCTAGAAGAGCGTAGCGTTCCAAATGATTGGAAAAGGGCACAGGTCGTCCCCGTTTTCAAGAAGGGATGTCGAACAGATGTGCAGAACTATAGACCTATATCTTTAACGTCGATCAGTTGTAGAATTTTGGAACACGTATTGTGTTCGAGTATAATGACTTTTCTGGAGACTAGAAATCTACTCTGTAGGAATCAGCATGGGTTTCGAAAAAGACGGTCGTGTGAAACCCAGCTCGTGCTATTCGTCCACGAGATTCAGAGGGCCATAGACACGGGTTCACAGGTAGATGCCGTGTTTCTTGACTTCCGCAAGGTGTTCGATACAGTTCCCCACAGTCGTTTAACGAACAAAGTAAGAGCATATGGACTATCAGACCAATTGTGTGATTGGATTGAGGAGTTCCTAGATAACAGGACGCAGCATGTCATTCTCAATGGAGAGAAGTCTTCCAAAGTAAGAATGATTTCAGGTGTGCCGCAGGGGAGTGTCATAGGACCGTTGCTATTCACAATATACATAAATGACCTGGTGGATGACATCGGAAGTTCACTGAGGCTTTTTGCAGATGATGCTGTGGTGTATCGAGAGGTTGTAACAATGGAAAATTGTACTGAAATGCAGGAGGATCTGCAGCGAATTGACGCATGGTGCAGGGAATGGCAATCTAATCTCAATGTAGACAAGTGTAATGTGCTGCGAATACACAGAAAGACAGATCCTTTATTATTTAGCTACAAAATAGCAGGTCAGCAACTGGAAGCAGTTAATACCATAAATTATCTGGGAGTACGCATTAGGAGTGATTTAAAATGGAATGATCATATAATGTTGATCGTCGGTAAAGCAGATGCCAGACTGAGATTAATTGGAAGAATTCCAAGGAAATGCAATCCGAAAACAAAGGAAGTAGGTTACGGTACGCTTGTTCGCCCACTGCTCGAATACTGCTCAGCAGTGTGGGATCCGTACCAGATAGGGTTGATAGAAGATATAGAGAAGATCCAACGGAGAGCAGCGCGCTTCGTTACAGGATCATTTAGTAATCGCGAAAGCGTTACGGAGATGATAGATAAACTCCAGTGGAAGACTCTGCAGGAGAGACGCTCAGTAGCTCGGTACGGGCTTTTGTCAAAGTTTCGAGAACATACCTTCACCGAAGAGTCAAGCAGTATATTGCTCCCTCCTACGTATATCTCGCGAAGAGACCACGGGGATAAAATCAGAGAGATCAGAGCCCACACAGAGGCATACCGACAATCCTTCTTTCCACGAACAATACGAGACTGGAATAGAAGGGAGAACCGATAGAGGTACTCAGGGTACTCTCCGCCACACACCGTCAGGTGGCTTGCGGAGTATGGATGTAGATGTAGATGTAGATGTAGACAAGATGCGTCTTCCGCGGGTGTCGAAGGCTGCACGCGCCAAGCGAATGACAGGAGGTGCAACGAGCAGCTGCGCGTGTCACACACGCGGCGGCGCGCCCGCTAAATCGGCAGTCGCTCTGCTGGCACATCGGGCGTGCGCTCCGCGCTTTCCTCGAGCTACTCGCTGCAGCGGAAGGAAGTGCTTTGCGTCAAATGCGGCCGATTTCGACCGAAAAGCATTCGGAGACGAGCTTAATGCGAATTCTGCCGTGCGCCTACAGTACATGAACGCCACGACCATACCATGTTGAATACACCGGTTCACGTCCGAGCACCGAAATTAAGCAATATTGGGCCCGGTTAGTACGTGGATGGGTGACCGCCTCGGAACACCGGGCGCAAAAATATAGAAGACCAAAGGAAATAATTACATGGACACTAACAGAAAAATAAAAGCACTGAACGGATTGTTTTATCGCAATAAGTGGAATGTAAGCTTTTAAGTAGGCTGTTTAGGTTTTTATATTGGTAACGCCACGTAGCACTCAGTATGAAAATCACTGGCTGTGCTGTCCGCCCCGGTAGCTGAGTGGTCAGCGTGACAGACTGTCAATCCAAAGGGCCCGGGTTCGATTCCCGGCTGGGTCGGAAATTTTCTCCGCTCAGGGACTGGGTGTTGTGTTGTCCTAATCATCTCATCATTTCATCCCGATCGATACGCAGGTCGCCGAAGTGGCGTCAAATCGAAAGACCTGCACCAGGCGAACGGTCTACCCGACGGGAGGCCCTAGCCACACGACACTTCCATTTACTGGCTGTGCTGTCTGCAGTCTGTGGCTAGTTTTCATTGTTGTCGTCTGCCATTGTAGTGTTGGGCAGCTGGATGTGAACAGCGCTAGTGTTGCGCAGTTGAAGGTGAGCCGGCAGCAGTGGTGGATGTGGGGAGAGAGATGGCGGATTTTTGAGAGCGGATGATCTGGACGTGTGTCCATATGAAACAGTACATTTGTATGAATGGATGTCATGAACTGCTATATATATATATATATTATGACTTTTGAACACTATTAAGGTAAATACATTCTTTGTTCTCTATCAAAATCTTTCACTTGCTAACTATCCCTATCAGTAGTTAGTGACTTCAGTAGTTTGAATCTTTTATTTAGCTGGCAGTATTGGCGCTCGCTGTATTGCAGTAGTTCGAGTAACGAAGACTTTTGTGAGTTAAGTGATTTGTGAAAGGTATATGTTAATGTGAGTCAGGGCCATTCTTTTGTAGGGATTATTGAAAGTCAGATTGCGTTGCGCTAAAAATATTGTGTGTCAGTTTAGTGTTTATAAGAATAGGTAAAGAGCGAAATGTCTGAGTACGTTCAGTTTTGCTCACCTGTTTGCAAATCAAATAATGTAAGAGGTTTATCAGCACAGTAATTCAATAATTTATCTAAGGGGACGTTTCATATGGCGACCCTTAGCCGAGGATACCTCACTGGAATCTTCTGATTTTTTTCTTGTAGTTTGTGTAATTAGTGTAGCTATAGTTTATTGCTAGCGTGTAATCATAGAGAGAATTTCCTTTGTAGTTGTGGTTTTTCATTGTTGTACAATAAAACAGTTGTGGCATGCATGTAGATTTGCACCAAGTATTTCGCAGCTGCGCTTGCAATTAACTAGGTATTGTTTTCAGTGCTATGTTAATGTGTTTTCTTATTTTGCTCTTCAAATTGTGCTTTTCTGTGTTATCGTGTGAAATATTGTGACCATAATGGCGTGTGAAAAACTTAACACTAGGCTCCAAAGTAAACTGAGAAATAATAGCGATAATGAGCGTAGCTTATCAGCACCACTGTGTAATGAATTAACAGACATTCAAAGTGGTAATTTGGTAATTGTGCATAGGGCGGCAAATAATGGCGTAGACAGTGAAACAGTTAGTGAACAGGGAAGCATTACTGATCGATCGGTCGGCAACAGCTCGCCTCAGGAATCCGAAATGACAGGACACAATCTCGCAAATACTGTAGATTCAGGTTTAGGGTCCTCACCGTTTTCTCAAATAAGTCAAGACATATTTTCTGCTTGTGAAAATGTGAATGTTGTCGGTGCAAATTCGCTGCCGAAAAGCACTGAGGAACATGTTTCAGACACCAGTGCATTGTTATTACAATTAATACAACAAATGGGACAAATACAGCAAAAGTTTGACACAATGGAACAAAATCTTCAAAGGTTAGACACCACGCTTGAACAAGCACCTGAAGATTTAACTACTTACATAAAATCGAATCGAAATGTCAAAAAGTCTGTAATGACGTAAAAACACAAATTTGTGAGCATTTCCAACCTATTTTTTCGCGGCATGAAAATACATTACAGAATCACGAAGCAGCCATAAAAGAACTGCAAATTATTGTTCGTGAAAATCATGAGATCTTGCAACTAAGATTGACTCAGTTGCATCTACCGATTCAGTTACGCAACTTGCAAAAACTCAGGAAAACTTTAAGGACACAGTAGATACGATTTCAACACAAGAATGACGTAAAATTTACGGCAGTACTTGACTCTGGCAGTCCCATCTCAGTAATTAGTGAAACAGCCTTTAGCAAATGCAACAAATCGAACGATTGTCCCACACTTCCGTTACGTAAGATTAAATTACAAGGTGCAATCTTTGGAAAAAGTGTAGATGTACGCCAACAAACCAACTTAGAATTCTTTTGTCAAAGCCACAGCTTCTCTATGATTTTTCTTATTGTTCCATTATTGTCGACGGAAATTATATTGGGAGTAGACTTTTTGAATGAATACAAAGCAATCTTAAACTTTCACGATGCTGAAATAAGTTTAGAGACAGAAGGTAAGTCAATAGCTTTGAAATTTGAAGATTGGCTCTCAAACCATGACGAGGAAATTAATCGGCTTTACCTTCTGTTAGACAACAATTCGGAATTTTCGACGGAACTTGACACTAACAATCATTCTGCAAGTACTGACAGGGATGATATCGACGGCATATTTGATACTAATGAGTTAATTCAGAATAAAATTCAAACAATTGAGAACTGTAATGACACTGATAGGAAGGACCTTCGAGATTTTACAAGCACATTCCACAGTTTTTACTCACAAAACGGGAACAATCAAGGGATTTCAATACCAATTACGTCTTCGTGAGCATACTAAATTTTGTGTTAGACCATACGTAATTCCAGCACATTATAGGGACCGTGTTAGAGCAGAAATACAATCTATGCTTTGACGAGGGCATTATGGAGCCTGCAGTAAGATCATACAACAATCCATTACATGTTGAGAAGAAAAATGGATCGATCAGGCTTGTCTTGGATTCGAGACAAATCAATACTATCATCATTCCTGAAACAGACAGGCCGCAAACGATGGAAGAACTTCTTCAAAAACTTAATGGTGTAAAAGTGTTGTCTTCTATTGATCTCAGATCCAGCTTTTATCAGATCGAACTTCATGCAGAATGTAGAAAATACACAGCTTTTCTTTGTTTCGGCGTTTGTTATCAACTTCGGAAACTTCCTTTTGGTTTGAACATTTCTTCGGCAGCGTTCATTCGTGGACTAAATTCCATATTACCTGATTTCTCAAAACGTCACATCACCTTATTTGTGGAAGATATTCTAATAGCAGAAGTCTCATGGGAACAACATAATCGCATCCTCAACAATTTGTTAGGTATTTTTTTCAGAATCTGGAATTACAGTTAACTTGGAAAATTCTCAATTCGGTAGGTCAAAGGTGAGGTTTTCGGGACATATTATTTCTTCTGAAGGCAAGCAATCAGAGTCATTCCAGTTCCATCCACAAAAAAACAAGTCCGCAGTTTTTTAGGTCTCGTAAATTTTTACCGCCGTTCTCTGAATATGCAAATTGTAGTTACACCAAAACTTTGTTCTCTCACTGGAAAAAATATTATTTGGAACTGGGACGAACAAGCACAGTTGGAATTCAGTTCTTTGAAAGAATCGCTATTTAACGCGCCAACACTAGCTCATCCAGATCTGTCACAAGATTTCTGCCATAGCACAGATTCTTCTAAAATCGGTCTTGGTGCCCATTTATTTCAAGAAGCCATACAAAATGACACTACTGTTCAGGAAACCAGTGCTTTTGCTAGCCGAGTGCTAACAAAATTTGAAAAAAAATATTCCGTTACTGAATTAGAAGCTTTAGCTACCGTTTGGGCATTTAACAAATTCCGTTTCTTTCTTTCTGGTAAGCACGTAAAAATATACAGTGATCATCGTTCATTACAATTTCTTATGTCTTCAAAATTAATTCATGACAGGTTAATACGTTGGGCATTGTTTCTGCAAGAATTCCACTTCACAATAGTCTACATTCCCGGCAAGGAGAACATTGTTGCGGACGCACTGTCACGCGCACTGGCTGGTCTTGAGAAAAGTAACATGGAAGGCAACCTCGAAAAAATAGTCAGTATTCTTCACATTCAGAAAGTCGCCTTTGTAAACTTCATCACCACATCTTTAAAGGACATTGCTGATGAACAAGATTAATATATCCGCCATCCGCGGATAGGAAAATCTCAGAGTGTGAGTAATAGCGTTTTATTTAAACTTAAGTCTTTCTTCAAAAGTTACAAAACAATATTCGTGAGGTAGGACTGATCCTCCAAGCCTACCAATAACTAAATCAGAGATTCTTCCAAACATAAACTGTCTGTAGTAACCATACAACTTCACCAAACTAAGGCCGGGCGTCTCGTGAAGAGCGGTGCGGAGTCCACGTTGCTGTCACCTGAGTCCGAGGATGAGTAGAGACCCTGGAAGGATGGCTCCGGTATGCTGGCAGTGGTGGACGACGACGCGGCGGCTACGATGACACCAGTGGGCTCGCTCGGTGTGAACTGCCTCTCCAGGTTTTTTTTTTAAATACATAGGCGGGCTGTCAGCAGCATATTACGCCGCTCTTCAGCCTTGAGTGGTACAATAAGTATTACATATAGGTAGCACAGATAATACAATAAAAACGGCGGGCAAAAACTGGAGACACGAAAAGTAATAAACGTTGAGCCGTTCACGCTGGACGAGAACAATCACTAAGACTAGTTGACACGGCGCACATAAAACGGATGATGGCGATGGCACACGTGAACAGTGGTGGCGTGATGGCGAAATAACACTAAACACAAACGAAGGCACACACATGAGACACTGATGGCGATGATCTCCGGCGCGCGAATGTTCACTGAACGTGTGCGAGTCCGGGGACCTGCCAAGAGAGGAGGAGGGGGGTGGCAGAGGGAGAGGGGAGAGCAGAGATGCCATGGGCAGGGGAGATAGGGGGAAGGGAGGAAGGGGGAGGGGAAGCCTGGGGGAAGAGCGGTGGAGGAAGGGGGATGGGGGGAAAGGAGAGAGAAGGGAGGGAGGGTGCCTAAAGGAAAAGACACAGGAAGTGGGGGAGGATCAAAGTTGATAGGAGGGGTAGATGGAGGGGAGGAGGACATCATCAGGGAGGGGGAGCTGGCGGAAGCCACCTTGGGGGAGGGTAAGGAGGTGGAGAGATGGAGACCGGGTGGGACGTGGGAATACAGGCGCGGCAGCAGGTGCGGGTGGGAGAGGATGAGCGAGAAGCAGTTGAGGAGGATCGAGTTTACGGGAAGTGTACAGGATCCGTATCCTTTTGAGGGAAAGGAGGAGGTGGGGGAAAGGAATGGGATCGTACAGGATCCGTATGGGGGAGGGGAGACGGATGCGATATGAAAGGCGGAGAGCATGGCGTTCAAGGATTTGAAGGGATTTGTAAAAGGTAGGGGGAGCGGAGATCCAGGCAGGGTGGGCATAACAGAGGAGAGGGCGAATGAGGGATTTATAGGTGTGGAGTATGGTGGAGGGGTCCGGACCCCACGTACGGATGGAAAGGAGCTCGAGGAGACGGATCGGCAGCATGCCTCGGCTTGGATTGTCCGGAGATGGGGGGTCTAGGAGAGGCGACGGTCGAGGGTGATGCCAAGGTACTTGAGGGTGGGGCTGAGGGCGATAGGACGGCCATAGATGGTGAGATAGAAATCGAGGAGGCGGAAGGAAGGGGTGGTTTTGCCTACAACGATCGCTCTGGTTTTGGAGGGATTGACCTTGAGCAACCACTGGTTGCACCAAGCGGTGAACCGGTCAAGATGGGATTGGAGAAGGTGTTGGGAACACTGCAGGCTGGGGGGGAGGGCAAGGAAGGCGGTGTCATCGGCAAACTGGAGAAGGTGGAAGGTGGCCGGGGGGGGGGGGGGTGACGGCGGCGGCATGTCCGCCGTATGTAAAAGGTACAGAAGGGGAGAGAGGACGAAGCCTTGGGGCACACCGGCGGAGGTAAAAAAGGTGTAGGAATCCGTGTTATGGATGGTGATGTAGGAAGGACGGTGGGAGAGAAAGGAGCCGATCAGACGGACGTAGTTAATGGGAAGAGCGAAGGTTTGGAGCCTGAAGAGGAGACCAGAATGCCATACGCGGTCATAAGCATGTTCGAGGTCCAGGGAGAGGAAGATCGCGGAGTGACGGGAATTAAGCTGTTTGGAAAGGAGATGAATGAGGTGAAGGAGAAGGTCGTCGGAAGAGAAGGACGGCTGAAAGCCACACTGGGTAACGGGAAGGAGGCAGTGCTGGCGGAGATGCTGGTGGATGCGTCGGGTGAGGATATATTCCAGGACCTTGCTGAAGACCGAGGTAAGGTAAGGTAGGAGGAGACGGCGGACGGCGGTTTACCGGGTTTAAGGAACATCAGGATATGGGAGGTTTTCCACAGGTCGGGGTAGTAACCGGTGGACAGGACTACATTGTAGAGCCTGGCCAGGGTGGAAAGGAAAGAAACAGGAGCTTCACGAAGGTGACGGTAGGTGACACGATCGTGACCAGGAGCAGTGTTGTGTTTGGTGCGGAGTGTAGCAATGAGATCCTGTGTAGTGATAGGGGCATTGAGTTCCGTGTGTGCAATGTTGTCGAAGTACTGGGAACCAGGTGCAAGGGGAGGGACAGAGGTGTCATTTCGATCGCGGACATCCGGGAAGAGGGAGTAATCAAACTGGGGATCGTCGGGGATGGAAAAGACATCGGAGAGGTAGGAGGCAAAGTGATTGGCCTTACTAAGGGTGTCAGGGAAGGGGTGATCATCGTGGAGAAGAGGATAGTAGGGGGAGGGTTTAGTTCCGGTAAGGCGACGGAAGGCTGACCAGAACTTGGACGAGTTGATAGGTAGGGTAGCATTTAAACGGGTGCATGTCTGTCGCCAGTCCCGGCGTTTCTTAGCCACCTGCCTCTCCAGGCTCCTGCGCCAGCCTAAATACTGCTTGGCGCATGGATATGGCTGGCTCTATTTGCAGTCACGCGTCGAGCGGAACGAAAGAGGTCCGCGGTTGTAGCGACCTTTTGCGGCACTGTGGACGCCTCCTGGTGGTCTCTGGGAAGCGTCTGTGTTTCCGGCCAGGCTGACCCCTACTCGGTCCGGGGCCCGCTGTACCGGTCTGCTTCGCGGGAAGCGAGAGTTGCAGGCGCTTAATCTGGACACAGTAAAGATAAAGATCCGATTTGGAAAGACATCAAAAGTAAATGGCATGAAAAGACACACACTCAGATTCGGCATTATTGTCTGGTTAGAAACAACATACTCTTCAAACGCTGCACTGTTGATGACAAGCTATGGGTACTTTGCATTCCAGACGACTTTGTTGATAAGCTCATTTGGTACATTCATTTCAGCTACGCACATTTTGGTCCACGAAAATGTTATCATATTCTTCGAACAACTTGTTTTAACAATATGGAAAAGAGAATTCGAAGAGTCTTGTCTATTTGGAAACTTTGTCAAAAGGCTAAACCATCTACTATCTCACATCATGCTCCGTTGTTTCCTATCATTCCTTCTAAATTAAAAGAATTTGCTGCTGTTGATCTCTTGGGACCCCTTGTCAGAACATCGAATGGATTTTCGTACGTTCTAGTCGCTGTTGAACATACTTGAAAATTTGTTTCTTTCATTCCGTTACGTAAAGCCACTGGACGGTCTGTATCCAACGCCTTTGTTAAAAATTTCTTACGTGAAGTTGGACACGTTAGTAAAGTCATTTCAGATAACGGACCGCAATTCAGGTGTGCTGTTTGGTCACGCATGCTTCGGAATCATAAAATCAAACCTGTTGTTATTTCATTGTACTCACCACACTGTAACCCGTCTGAATGGATTATGAAAGAAATCAACAAGCTTTGCAGAATTTTTTGTCACAGAAAGCATCAGTATTGGGACAGATATTTACACTTATTTCAAAACGTGCTGAATGAAATGCGTCATGACTCCACTGCTTTACCACCTATTCTTGTACTGAAGAATAAAGAACCACCGAACAGAATCAGAGAGCTTGTATCTTTTTCGAATACACGTAAACTTCGACACAAAAACATAATTGATTTGGCTATTAAGAATATAAATTCTGCTGCAGACAAAAGAAGGAAACTACACAGTAAAGCAAATGCAAAGAAACTGTATATTGGTCAGAAAGTTCTCGTTAAAGCTCATTCATTGTCACATAAGAAGAAACACTTGAGTCACAAATTCTTTCTGGTTTACAATGGACATTACAGAATCCGACGTATATCACAGGATAACTGCGTTGAAGTTGAAAATCTGCGTACTAGGAAGAGTAAAGGTTTACACCATATTTCACATGTAAAACTGTTTATTGATAGTTAATCTGCTTTTTAGCTTAGTCTTTGCTATAAAATTTTTCACTTCACGTTACTAGTACGCTTCGTCAGACTTAGAAACTGTTAACATGCAACTATGTTTTAAAGTTAACTACCCAGTCTAGAACCTAGGGAACATATTTAGACAATAATTACGAATGCACTGTTATAGTGAACAGATGACACAGTGTTATTGTGTGTGTACATTCTTGCTTGTTAGTTGTATGATTACGTAACGACTATAAGGCTCACATACTTAGAGCACATACCAGTACTGCTGACGAGATTTTAATGCAACATTTTGGTTTACTTGGGAATACATTCTGGATTTAAAGTACTTTCTATGAGATTAAAGATGACTTAGCATTTGCTTTCTCTGAAAGCTACACGATTATATCACAACGCTACTAATGTGTGACACAATTTACATTGTTGCTTTTGCGGCGTATCTGTTTTATATCTGCACAGTTTTTCTGAATTCTTCTGGAAAGTAAAACATGTTTTAGTAGTAACTTTTGTGGTATAGCTACAATGAGACAACCTTTTTCGTAGCACAACAGTACGTTACAGTATAGTACTTTCTTGATATGGTACTGTACGTAATAACTAGGATATCTATACCCATAGCATTTCGCTTTTGTTTGTTACGAGGTAATTACATTGACTTCCACAGAACTTTGCCTACGGACGACGATAATTACGACACTTGGCACAGTTTTTACCCTTAAGTAATGACAGAGATTATCTTACAACAAGACGCACAGTTTAGCGCTACAGTACACGTATTTGAGTGATTAATTTTGTACTTAAAACATTTATTTTTAAAGATTTTTGAATTACAAGGATACAAAGGTTTTCCGTGATACATTTCATTCCATTGCTGTAATTTGTAACACTTGATGGTACAATTACATTAATCCTCAGGGGGGCACGTGCTTACTTTGTGTACCATGTGTTTGGCAAGCACAAGGAGCCCTAGCTAATATGGTATTTGCTTATACACATCGGTACCATATTTCTCTAACACATAAATTACACAGCTATCTGATCATTTAACTGAGAGAGACAAACATTTATTTTACTACATCAGTGACAGATGTTTACCTAATTACACCATTGGATAACTTCACACTTACGAAATTGTATTTTGTCTGTACTTTGTGAACTGTCCATATTTTTTCGGAATCATTGTGATGCTATGTATTTGATGTATTTGGCATGGGATCACGATTTTTAAAGTGCGTTTGAGGTAGATGACACTATTGAAGTGGCAGAGATTTTTTTTCTTCAGGTTTTGAAATTATTGGAGGAAGCTACAACGATTTTGAGATTTGACTGAGGTGTTATGATGTTATTATTACGATGATGATGTGTATTATGCTACTGAGGTATGTTTATGATCAATAAGCTGATGCTATATGGGGAATTTGATTATGCTACGTATTTATTATGATGAAATATTGAAGAAGTGTCGACGAATAGTGGTTAGGGACTCTGATTTGTGAAAAACGATGTTGGAAACCAAGAAACTTACTTTACGAGTTATGAAATGTGTGTATATGCGTGAATGTATCACAATGCTGACGAAAATTTTTTGCACAGTATTATGTTTATAGGATTTTGTTTCTACACATTTGTAACGCAAATTCTCGACCTGTGAAATTTTTATATGTCACTGTAGTGGAAACTGCTGCAGTAAATATTTCAGTAAAGACGGTAGATGACCTTGACGTAATGTGCTGTGGAGGCCCATCTGAGTGACAGTCACCTGGAAAAAAAGCCATTAGTGTGTGCCTTTCAGAGGCACAGGTGGAGAAAAAAAGGAGGCCATTATCCTTGCTATTGACATTTCTTTGTAGAAAACATCGCAAATACGACACGCTCAAACTTGAAAACATATAATTACACTGTGGAGCTCTTAATTTATGATATTTACTAAAATGCCTAATGAAATGATGAGAAACATTTTACATCTATTGTCTTTCTCGTTGAGAGATTGCTCATTTTGTTTAATATCTAGTTTCTAGCTGCATGGCAGCATTGGTTAAAATAAAATTTAATAGATGTACTAATATAGTTATTTTATGCCTACAGATCCAGTAAATAATAATTTTATGATCTAGTTCCAAGAAAACGAGGGAACATATATAGACATTCACAGGAATTGCATAAATAATTTTTTTACGATTTGGTAACTTGTCTGCTAGAGTAAGTTATTGTGATGCATCACTCTAGTATTAAGATGTGACATAGATATTAAAAATGGCCATTTTTATGGTAATATTTTATCCTGCTTGAGCTTTGTCATGTTTAGGTATAAGTTATAGAATTTGCTGCTGCTGCTTGCCAGGCATAGTGCTATTAAATTTCACTTTGTATTACTCTGTTGAGCCAGTTTTACTACTGATTTATTTTTCTTTTTGCTGCACATTGGCTCATATTAGTGATAATGTTTCGTTTGCTTTGCTAACTTATATATATTGCTGCTTGCTTTGCCAATTTGAATTGTTTGTCATCGCTGTTTGTGTTAATTGTTTTGTGCTGCTGCATTGCCTCATCCTTTAGTTTAGCATCTGAGCTCAGTAGATTTAAGTTAGCTTAAGATGGGGTAGGTTATATGAGAGAACGAGTTGTGATGAATTGGAAGAAATGCATTGAGAAGCTATAAGAAAATGGTTTGGCCAAAAAAGTATTTTGAAAGAGGATATGAACAAAAAAGTAGGGTTTAGGGACAACAGGTTTAGGTAGGATTTTCTTGGAAATAAATGATGAGGTAAGATAATGGAAAATAAATAATGAGGTAAGAAATATGTGAACATATAAATACAGAAAGCATGCTTGGATTGGATTTTTTTTATGGAAACAAATGTTGAAACACGACGAAAGATCTATGGAATGAAGTTTTGGGTTCGACTGCAGTACCAAATGTTACACTGAAAACAAACCCTGCCCTTTCCTCTTGTGTTATTCTGCTATGTGTTTGTGTACCCTTGTGTATTTGTGTTTCTCCTGTCTTTATGTGTTTAGCTGATGAGAGTTATGTTGTAGAATTTTTCTAATACTATGTTATTTACTTTGTAAAGATGTTTAGATATTATTTATCTGTTCTATTTTGTTGCTCATGTGTGAAGTTGATGTTCAAAAGCTATTCTGATCTTTTATGTATGTCTTTATTCCTGTAACACTGATGTATATGTTATTTCGATTCTTTTGTAAAGCGAGTATTACTAGAAATGTTATCTGTATTGTTATGTTCTTTAATGATGTATTTTGTACCTTTGTTTTGTATTCTCATGTTATAAAATTGTAATTGACACCCGTTAATCAAATTAAGTAACTTGTAAGCATTCATTTCACTGCACATATTTCTGTTGGTCATAGTATATGCACAATATGTGAAAAAAAAGAGGACTGTTAGTGTTTGGACGTGTGTTAATAATTCAGCAAGGAACTGATTAACATTTTGTGAGTGCACAAGTGGTGGTTTATGGACTTGCTATATTGTCTGCAAGACTTCTAAGAACAATTTCAAAAACTTTGTGAGTGCACAAGTGGTGATTTATGGACTTGCTATATTCTCCGCAAGACTCTTTGATGGTGATTGTGCACTCTGCTATGGATTTGCTCTGTTGTGGCCCATTACCTGTCTGCATGTCAAGAGTCAGCACTGTCTTTCCGTTGGAAGGACAACACTACTTCTTCAAGACTGCATGGAAATCCACCAATTACGTGTGCATTTTCTTTTACTCTCAGAATTTGAGAAAAACACTGCAATTTTACTGTGATGAATGATCAGGACTGTCTTTATGGACTGTGAGAAAATTTTAGCTTTTGACCAAAAGTGTATCAATAAGTGTGTGCATTTGATTTCTTTGTTATTGTACTTGTGAAAAAATTTTAAGAAATATGTATTGACCAGTGCCCAAAACAATTTGTAAAATTTTTTGCGGGGAGCATGGGGGCTATGTAAGTAGGCTGTTTAGGTTTTTCTGTTGGTAGCGCCACGTAGCGCTCTGTATGAAAATCACTGACTGTGCTGTGTGAAGTCTGTGGCTGGTTTGCATTGTTGCTTGCTATTGTAGTGTTGGGCAGCTGGATGCCAACAGCACGTAGCGTTGGGCAGTTGGAGGTGAGCCGCCAGCAGTGGTGGATGTGGGGAGAGAGATGGCGGAGTTTTGAGAGCGGATGATCTGGACGTGTGTCCATCAGAGACAGTACATTTGTAAGACTGGATGTCATGAACTGCTGCATATGTTATGATTTTTGAACACTATTAAGGTAAATACATTGTTTGTTCTCTATCAAAATCTTTCATTTGCTAACTATGCCTATCAGTAGCTAGTGCCTTCAGTAGTTTGAATCTTTTATTTAGCTGGCAGTATTGGCGCTTGCTGTATTGCAGTAGTTCGAGTAACGAAGATTTTTGTGAGGTAAGTGATTCATGAAAGGTATAGGTTATTGTTAGTCAGGGCCATTCTATTGTAGAGATTATTGAAAGTCAGATTGCGTTGCGCTAAAAATACTGTGTGTCACTTTAGTGAATGTCTGAGTACGTTCAGTTTTGCTCAGCTGTTTGAAAATCAAATAACGTAAGAGGTTTACCAGCACAGTAATTCATTAATTTTTCTATGGGGGCGTTGCAATATAACATACTGTGTACAAAATTATATGAAAGTTTTCAGAAAAGATGCTGTGAGATAATATGACCTGTCCAAAATTCGGGAAATGGTACTGGTATCGACAACTACTGTCGGGGAGAGGTAATGCTCGAGGAGGACCTCCCGTTACAAGGGGAAAATAAAGAAGAGTAGTGGGATAGTGACTGAGACTCCCGTTGTACTTTTTAAGATGAGAACTGACTGGTTGAGAATTTTTCCCAATGATTTAGGGTAAGAAACTGTTTGAGCTTTTTTCCCAGTGATATGGTAGTAGGATGTTAATAATAGTGAATTTATGAACTGTTTGATTTTTAACAACTGCTGTGAGGTGATATCTCGTGTGGTGATTTTCAATCTTGATTTGACTAGGAAATGTTACAATATGAATGTACTTCAAGTTCGTCATTGCACCATTTTGAATTGTACAGTGTGCGTGTGATGATTACGTTTATTCTTCCTCGTGGTGCGATCTGTTAAACTGAAGTGGTGCTGCCCCTGCAGGACGACAGATTCGCATCCTTCCATCGGCACGACGAAGAAGGTACCGGTTGAGCCGTGGCAAAAATTGCTGCTTTGAAGAGCGCGCCACAGCGCGTTGTGTGAAGCAGTCGCCTTCCGTTTCTGGCGGTGGCGCCGCTGTGGCAGTCGCAGCTTTGGTGTCTCCCTCTGGTGGGAAAGGGGAAAGGTTGCCTGTTCACGTTCATTTAAGGGGCGCTATGAGCTCGACAAGGGGTCCTTCCACCATCCTTCACACCTACAAATCCTTGATCTGCCCCATCCTTTGTTATGCCAGTGTCGCTTGGATTTCCGCCCCTCCCCAGTTTTATAACGCCTTCAAAATCCTCGAACGCCATGCGCTCCGCCTCGCCTTCCGCATCCGCGTTCCGTCCCCCACGTGCATCCTCTACGACCTCATCCCCCCACCTTCTTTTCCTTGAACACATCCGCACACTATATACTGTCCGCCGCCTTGATCCCCCTCACCCCCTGGTGTCTCCCTTCCTCTCCACCCCCAACCAGTTGTGGCGCCTTTACCATTGTGTCCCACTCTCCACACCCTCCATCTCCTTTCCCAACACAACTTCCACCTTCTACCCCTCCCGGATGATGAGCTTCGCCCTGACATCTACCCTTCCTACCAACTCTAACCCCATCTTCCTGCCTCCTCCTCAGGGCTCCCTCTCCTCCCCCTCCCTCCTCCTGAGCGGCTCCTCCCCTACTCCCCCTCTATCTCTTGTGCCTCCTTTCAGTGTCTCCGCACTCCCTCCTACCCTGTCTTCCCTCTTCCACCCCACGTGTCTCCTGCCTCTTCATGTACCCACTGATGCCCCTCCTCTCTTTATCCTGCTGCTTCCCCAGCTGCCCCATGCTCTCCCCTCCTTTTCCATCCTCTCTGACCTTTCCCTCGGCAGGTCCCACCTGGCAGCTTTATTCTTCGATGTGTGTGCTCCAAGTGGATTTTAAGTGTGTTGTTCCAAAGTGTTTTTAATACTGTGGCCGACCTTTAACCTGTGCATACGCATTCAGTGTCTTCTCTGTGTTTTAAGACTCGCCAACTGTGTTCTTTAACTTTCTGGTGACTTTTTTTAACTGTCCCCCATGAATGTCTCCATGTCCATGTATTTTTACCTCCATTTTCTCCCCTTACTCTGTTTTATGTTCCCCTTTTTTATCTCCTTATGTGTGTATCATTTTATTCTTGTTTTAGTTGTCGTGTCACTCAGCTGAAGAGCAGTGGCTTGTGTCACTGACAGCCCTCCCCTGCCAATATGGGGCAGGGGAATGAAATCACAATAAAGAAAAAAAAACTCGGCAAGGGGTGAGTCGGAGTGAAGCTAGGTCAGTCTCGCGTCACCAGTTGGTGGTCTGTCTCTCGTTCGCATTTGTGCGGCAGTTAGTGTTGTCTTACGTTGGAGTGCTAGTATGTCTGTCCTTTGGATCAACTTTAAAGCCAGAAAACGAGAGTCTTGCCACTCCGCCAGTAACAGAACTCACCTAGTGGTCGCCCGATCGGGGCTGAGTTCCTGCATCTGAGTCTGCGCGTTAGGCCGCCAGTCTGCTCGAATTGCTCGGGCAATGGTCATTGGTGGTTGGATCGGTCGGTTGGTCGGTCGCTCACTGAGACATGAGATGACTTGTCCGTCTTGAGCGTCGGCGCATGTGAGGTCGCCACGTGAGTCCACTGGGCAGCGCCGTATAGAAAGCTTCGCGGCCGACACGAGAGCAACACGAGTCAACCCACGACATCGGTCTGGCCGGTGCGAGCTGCGACGCCGTGAGACGGGAGATCGGCGCGCCTTCCTGCGTCCGTTGAAGCGGCTGGCAGCGGACGGTTCGGGAGAGCGTTTTGGGGATGCTGCGCCAGCTCTTCGCCAGAAATCGCAGTTCATTAGAAGTTAAGTGACTGGAGATATGTTGTTTCATTTACTTGTTAAATTCTACTTGTTTTCTTGGTGGGCTCACCAGCCGCTTTGTTTTGGGGTCGTCCCACCTTTCTTCTCCGTTTGCCACCCGCGGGAAGGTGGTTATTTGTGAATTGGGTTTTCCGTTGTTCCCTTGTGGAGTTGGGGAGGGGTGGAGCAATCTGCAGTTCGGGTTGTTCAGTAATCCCCCTGTCAATATGCCATTCGTTAATAGCTACCTCTGTCATGTTTGTCGGATTCGGTGTTAACGAATTTATTGCTTAAAGGCCGAATTCTTGAAATATGTTTTTATCTTGCCTATCATCTTGCGAGGTGTATATGTGTAATGTAGAGCATGTACATTTTACGTAAGTCTGCATTTTATGGGTCTATTTAAATAGTCATTTTAGGTTATAAGGTTGCCACCCTTCCACCGTAAGAGTCCTTTAAAAAAATTGCCCTTTCAGTGCAAATAATTTGAGTGTTGTACCATTTCCATCACCCTTACGGAGTGCAAAGTTTACGTGTTTGTATGAGTTGTTAACATTTTTTGTTTAAAGTAATCTGGTGTGTTGCAGATTTGCACCAGTGTACTGTTTCAGAGGTCATTGTGAGCGGTCGTGACTACGGCCGTGTTGAAAGGGAGCGAAAGCTCCTCAGCCCGAAGGCTCCTACTGGAAAAAAAATTGTTATTCTACCACCTCTGAATAATTGTAACTTGATATTTAGAGGGTGCTTTCTGATTGTAATTTTTAATCTGTTAGCCAGCCAGAGTGGCCGAGCAGTTCTAGGCGCTACAGTCTGGAACCACGCGACCGCTACGGTCGCGGGTTTGAATACTGCCTCTGGCATGGATGTGTGTGATGTCCTTACGTTAGTTAAGTTTAAGTAGTTTTAAGTTCTAGGGAACTTTGACCACAGCAGTTGAGTCCCATAGTACTCAGAGCCATTTGAACCATTTTTAAATCTGTTTTTGAAAAGGCTTTTAGGAATAAGATTCACATTTGTTAAAGGTAATTTTATTTTCTATCAGTTACTTCCTAGCAACTACTTCCATGCTCACCTACTGTTATTAAATGTGTTAATGTTCTTGCTGAATCGCTAGTAAATAAAGAAAATTCTTTAAGAAAAGATTCTGAAAGTTTAAATTCACAGTTCACCAGTGTTCATCTGGCCGTGCAACGCTCTGTCACTGCACCAGATGATAATGGCATTGAAACAGAGGATGACACGCGTAAAGCTGAAATACTATACACCTTTTTCCAAAGCTGTTTCACAGAGGAAGACCGCACTGCAGTTCCTTCTCTAAATCCCCGCACGAACTAAAAAATGGCTGACATCGAAATAAGTGTCCAAGGAATACAAAAGCAACTGAAATCACTCAACAGAGGAAAGACCACTGGACCTGACGGGATACCAATTCGACTCTACACAGAGTACGCGAAAGAACTTGCCCCCCTTCTAACAGCCGTGTACTGCAAGTCTCTAGAGGAACGGAAGGTTCCAAATGATTGGAAAAGAGCACAGGTAGTCCCAGTTTTCAAGAAGGGTCGTCGAGCAGATGCGCAAAACTATAGGCCTGTATCTCTGACATCGATCTGTTGTAGAATTTTAAAACATGTTTTTGCACACCTGCCATGACATTTCTGGAAACCCTGAATCTACTCTGTAGAAATCAACATGGATTCCGGAAACAGCGATCGTGTGAGACCCAACTCGCTTTGTTTGTTCATGAGAACCAGAAAATATTGGATACAGGCTTCCAGGTAGATGCCATTTTCCTTGACTTCCGGAAGGCGTTCGATACAGTTCCGCACTGTCGCCTGATAAACAAAGTAAGAGCCTACGGAATATCAGACCAGCTGTGTGGCTGGATTGAAGAGTTTTTAGCAAACAGAACACAGCATGTTGTTATCAATGGAGAGACGTCTACAGACGTTAAAGTAACCTCTGGCGTGCCACAGGGGAGTGTTATGGGACCATTGCTTTTCACAGTATATATAAATTACCTAGTAGATAGTGTCGGAAGTTCCATGCGGCTTTTTGCGGATGATGCTGTAGTATACAGAGAAGTTGCAGCATTAGAAAATTGCAGCGAAATGCAGGAAGATCTGCAGCGGATAGGCACTTGGTACAGGGAGTGGCAACTGACCCTTAACATAGACAAATGTAACGTATTGCGAAAACATAGAAAGAAGGATCTTTTATTGTATGATTATATGATAGCGGAACAAACATTTAGTGTCGGAAGTTCCATGCGGCTTTTTGTGGATGATACTGTAGTATACAGAGAAGTTGCAGCATTAGAAAATTGCAGCGAAATGCAGGAAGATCTGCAGCGGATAGGCACTTGGTACAGGGAGTGGCAACTGACCCTTAACATAGACAAATGTAACGTATTGCGAAAACATAGAAAGAAGGATCCTTTATTGTATGATTATATGATAGCGGAACAAACACTGCCAGCAGTTACTTCTGTAAAATATATGGGAGTATGCGTACAGAACGATTTGAAATGGAATGATCATATAAAATTAATTGTTGGTAAGGCAGGTGAGAGGTTGCGATTCATTGGGAGAGTCCTTGGAAAATGTAGTCCATCAACAAAGGAGGTGGCTTACAAAACACTCGTTCAACCTATACTTGAGTATTGCTCGTCAGTGTGGGACCCGTACCACGTCGGGTTGACAGAGAAGATCCAAAGAAGAGCGAGATGTTTCGTCACTGGGTTATTTGCTAACCGTGATAGCGTTACGGAGATGTTTAGCAAACTCGAGTGGCAGACTCTGCAAGAGAGGCGCTCTGCATCGCGGTGTAGCTCGCTCGCCAGGTTTCGAGAGGGTGTGTTTCTGGATGAGGTATATTGCTTCCCCCTACTTATACCTCCTGAGGAGATCACGAATGTAAAATTAGAGAGATTGGAGCGCGCACGGAGGCTTTCCGGCAGTCGTTCTTCCCATGAACCATGCGAGACTGGAACAGGAAAGGGAGGTAATGACAGTGGCACGTAAAGTGCCCTCCGCCACACACCGTTGGGTGGCTTGCGGAGTATAAATGTAGATGTAGATGTAGATGTAGTGTCGAGTGCCGATGGTCACGCGCCCGTTTCAGTAGTAGTTGCCGATGTCGTGGTGTTAACATTGGCACACGCATGGGTCGTCGGCTGCGGAGAGCAATCGTTAGGTGTGTTCGGTGCACTGTGTGTTCAGACACACTTGTACTCTGCCCAGGATTAAAGTCTGATGTTGGATCTGCCACAGTTCGCCGCCTGGTCTGTTTGACCAGTCTACCTATCCTACGACGTCCGACATCTGTAGTGAGGCGTGGCCGCCCAACCCCACGACGTGTGGACGAGGTTTCAGCTCCGGGACATCACAGCCTGCCCTCAGTAAAACCGACAAAGGGAGGTTGAGCCGTGGTAAAATGCACTCATTTGAAGAGCGAACCGCGGCGCATAATGTGGAGCGGTCGCCTTCCGTTTCTGGCGGTGGTGCCGCTGTGGCAATCGCAGCTTTGGTGTCTCCCTCTGGTGGGAAAGGGGAAACGTTGCCTGTTCACGTGCATTTAAGGGGCGCTGTGAGCGCGGCAGAGGGTCAGTCTGTCAGTCTCGGCGAGTCTGGTCAGTTGGTCAGCCGGGTCAGTGTGGAGCGGTCAGTGTCTGTGCTGGTATGTCTTAGGCCGCCAGTCTGCTCAGGCAATGGTCATTGGCGGTTGAATCGGTCGGTTGGTCGGTCGCGCACTGAGACACGAGACGACTGGTCCGCCTTGAGCGTCGGCGCACGTGAGGTCGCCACGTGAGTCCAGTGGGCCGCGCCGTATAGCGAGGGGTAGTGGCTTCGCGGCCGACACGAGAGCAACAGGAGTCAAACCACGACGTCGGTCTGGCCGGTGCGAGCTGCGACGCCGTGAGACGGGAGATCGGCGCGCCTTCCTGCGTCCGTTGAAGCGGCTGGCAGCGGACGGTCCGGGAGAGCGGTTATTGGAAGTTAAGTGATTGCTGATATGTTGTTGCATTTACTTGTTAAATTCTACTTGTTTTCCTGGTCAGTCTCACGTCCCCAGCTTGCTCATCTGTCTCGCGTACGCATTTGTTAGGCAGTTGCTGTCTGTCTGTCTGTCTGACGGTCTGCCGTACGTTAATAGCTCCCTCTGTCATGTTTGTCGGATTCGATGTTAACGAATTTATAGAATTAAGGTGTAAAGGCCGAATTCCTGAAATATGTTTTTATCTTGCCTGTCGTCGTGCGAGGTGGTATATGTGTTATGTAGAGTATGTTGGTACATTTTATGTAAGTCTGAATTTCATGGGTTTTATTTAAACAGTCATTTTTATAAAGTTGCCATCCTTCCACCGTAAGAGTCCTTTTAAAAACAAATTGCACTTTCGGTGCGAAATAATTTCTTAGTGTGAGTGTTTGTACCATTTCCATCCCTCTTACAGGGTGCATAGTTAATGTGTTTGTGTCAATTGTTAAAAGATTTCATTCAAGTAATCTGGTGTGTTGCAGATTTGCACCAGTGTAGTCTTTCAGAGGTTGTTGTGAGCGGTCGTGACTAGGGATGTGTTGAAAGGGAGCGGCAAGGTTCTCAGCCTGAGGGCTCATACTGTCACTATTGTTCTTTCTGCCTCTAAATAAAATTGTAACTTGATATTTCTAGGGTGCTTTTCTGCTTATAAATTTTAAATCTGTTTTTGAAAAGGCTTTTATGAATAAAACTCCCATTTATTAAAGGTAATTTCATTTTCATCAGTTACTCCCTGGCAACTACTTCCACGCTGACCTAGTGTGATTAAACGTGTTAATGTTCTTGATGAGTCGCTAGTAAATAAAGTAAATTCTTTAAGAAAAGATTTTGAAAAGTTAATATCACGGATCAGAGGTCACGACGTTCGGAACACGGATTTACTTCACACTTTGTACATCTTCAGTAGGCCGTCAAAATAAGATCAATTGCAACCAGTAAGGTGTACTACTATGGAAATTGAGAGAAATTCGCATTATAGTTGGTGGTGGTCAAGGGGTGCCGGCACTGTAGCTCAGCGTGTTCTGTCAGAGAGCTGGCCGGTCTCTGTAATAAAGAAACTGAGTGAAGGGATCAACAACGAACTGTCAGATGACGTCTTCTAGCATCAAATACAACGAACAATAACAAAAAAATGCAAAAAAAAGAAGCAAAAAAAGGAGTTGGTGTTCGAGCTTCGTAACACGAACGTGTATGAGGCGACGGTTCGACTGCCGCTCAAATATTCAATTTTGTAGTACAAGTGTAAATTCTGAAATATTCAAAAAATATGTACCTATACTATTCGTTCTTTCTACGTTAGCTACGTCCCACCACAACGCCGGTTAGCCTACTAAATGGTGTCTTCCTCTGTGTCTGCAGCTCGAAGCGTTGAGGTGCAAAGTAGTTTCGGGTACCTTACCAAATTGCACGTATAAGGAATTTCGCAAATCACGACAGACATACATTTTCAGGGAAACACTATGCGTTTCTCAGTTTACTTGTTGATAGTTGTAAATATGTTTGCTCTGATAATTAAATTTAATTAAAAATACACTACTGGCCATTAAAATTGCTACACCAAGAAGAAATGAAGATGATAAACGGGTATTCATTGTACAAATATAATATACTAGGACATGTCATTACATTTTCACGCAATTTGGGTGCATAGATCCTGAGAAATCAGTACCCAGAACAACCACCTCTGTCCGTAATAACGGCCTTGATACGCCTGGGCATTGAGTCAAGCAGAGCTTGGATGGCGTGTACAGGTACAGCTGACCATGCAGCTTCAACACGATTCCACAGTTCATCAACAGTAGTGACTGGCGTATTGTGATGAGCCAGTTGCTTGGCCACCAATGACCAGAGATCTGGAGAATGTGCTGGCCAGGGCAGCAGTCGAACAGTTTCTGTATCCAGAAAGGCCCGTACAGGACCTGCAACATGCGGTCGTGCATTATCCTGCTGAAATGTAGGGTTTCGCAGGGATCGAATGAATGGTAGAGCCACGGGCCGTAACACATCTGAAATGTAACGTCCACTGTTCAAAGTGACGTCAATGCGAAAAAGAGGTGACCGAGACGTGTAACCAATGGCAAGTCATACCATCTCGCCGGGTGATACGCCAGTATCGCGATAAAGAATACACGCTTCCAATGTGCGTTCACCGCGATGTCGCCAGACACGGATGCGACCATCGTGATGCTGTAAACAGAACCTGGATTTATCCGAAAAAATGACGTTTTGCCATTCGTCGTCGAGAACAACATCACGGGCGCTCCTGTCTGTGATGCAGCGTCAAGGGTAACCGCAGCCACGGTCTCCGAGCTGATAGTGCATGCTGCTGCAAACGTCGTCTAACTGTTCGTGCAGATGGTTGTAGTCTTGCAAATGTCCCCATCTGTTGACTCAGGGATCGAGACGTGGCTGCACGATCCGTTACAGCCGTGCGGATAAGATGCCTGTCATCTCGACTGCTAGTGATACGAGGCCGTTGGGATCCTGCACGGCGTTCCGTATTACCCTCCTGAACCCACAGATTCCATATTCTGCTAACAGTCATCAGATCTCGACCAATGCGAGCAGCAATGTCGCGATACGATAAACCGCAATCGCGATAGCCTACAATCTGACCTTTATCAAAGTCGGAAACGTGATGGTACGGATTTCTCCTCCTTGCACGAGGCATCACAACAACGTTTCACCAGGCAACGCCGGTCAACTGCTGTTTGTGTATGAGAAATCGGTTGTAAACTTCCCTCATGTCAGCACGTTGTAGGTGTCGTCACCGGCGCCAACCTTGTGTGAATGCTCTGAAAAGCTAATGATTTGCGTATGACAACACCTTTTTCCTGTCGGTTAAATTTCGCGTCTGTAGCACGTCATCGTCGTGGTGCAGCAATTTTAATGGCCAGTAGTGTATTTCATGCACTCCTGTTGTTAGTCAATTTTCCTTGCTTCCTTCGTGTGATGACATTATTTTGTTAAGACCTTGTTCACTGACAGATTGTTGGAAAATTATTCAAATATTTGGTTTTGCGTGAAATATGATGTAATCAGCTCATTATAATGTTTTCAACATATTTCTCCCACTATTTGGTAGTTGCTTGTACCACTTAGAATTATATAAAGATGAAGATCATACTTGTGGCATCAGACGACAATGACAAACACAGTAGGCCTACAGAACGATAAATGAGCTGTCGATCGATTTTGCTTGTAGAGGTACGTGTCTGTGCTTCTTACGTGTGATTCTGTGTATTTATTTTCTTTTGATATCAACGAGGTAAGCTGCAATTCTATCCAACGTCACAAGTGTTGTAGCTTGCCATCCGATTCATGGTTTTTGTCCACACTTGGGATTATTTTAGAATCATTTTAGAACCATATATGCCTTCTGATACTTCACAAACGCTTGGAGACAAGAAAATAGCTCAAATATTTCGTAAATCACGTAGGAAATGGATGCAAAACAAACATTATACTTACGACGCGTCCGACGTTCACCTTACTCGTCGCTTGGAGCGCTAGTGTCGCTCTATCTGTCAAACGGTAACAACCATTAATTAAAACTTCCAGGCTGAATTGCCGTGGTCCATATGTAAAACTTCTTCTCCTTCCTGACGTTTCGTTGCCTACTGCGGGCAACATCTTCTGCGGTGAGTCGGCGACTGGCTCCTAGGGGCTCGAGGTCCCGGTTATATAGAGCGCTTAGATGGTGACACCACTCATCTTGTGCTTTCGACTTTAAAACTATCTCTGGCCAGTGCCATCTCTCTCGATTACAGGTAATCGACTATCATTTCGTTGGTACAAAGACGACCGCCATATCTTGTGTATTTTTAATCCTTCTTCTTTTTTTATTAAAATTATTTTCGTGCTTGTAGATCTCTACAGCTTCTCCATAGATGCAGGTATAATAAAGTGGGGTCCTAGCTATCACGTTTGTGTCACTAAATTTTATTTCGTGATCACCGTCTTTGAAAACGTGTTCCGCTACAGCTGATTTGTCAATCTTTCCCAATCTATAGTTCCTTTTGTGTTCCGTTAGGCGGGTATTAACACTCCTTTTAGTTGTACCAATATAAACCATGTCACAGCTACACGGAATTTTATACACACCTGGGGTAGCCAAGGGGTGTCGTGCGTCTTTCACCGATCTTAAACTTTCACTAATTTTCTTGGTAGGTCGAAAGATTGTCTCCACTTGAAACTTGGCCAAAACTTTCCCAACATGGTCCGTGATGTTATTGAATAAATGGAAGGAAAACCTTTCCAGCCGACGGTTGTTGTTGTCGTGTATTTTCGAACACTTTTCTTCTAGGATGGAGTGCTCGATCTATTTCGTTGTCAGTGTACCCAATTCTCTTGAAAGCCGTTCGCAAATGGCTTAATTCATCTTGTAAATAAATTGGATCACAGATATTATGAGTCCCGTCCACTTAAGTTTTTACGACTCCTCTCTTCTGCCTAGTATGATGATTCGAATCCTTATGTAGGTAACGGTCGGTGTGTCTGTCTTTCCTATACAGGGTGTTACAAAAAGGTACGGCCAAACTTTCAGGAAACATTCCTCACACACAAATAAAGAAAAGATGTTATGTGGACATGTGTCCGGAAACGCTTAACTTCCATGTTAGAGCTCATTTTAGTTTCGTTCTTCCACCTACGCTCAATGGAGCACGTTATCAAGATTTCACACGGGATACTCTACCTGTGCTGCTAGAACGTGTGGCTTTACAAGTACGACACAACATGTGGTTCACACACGATGGAGCTCCTGCACATTTCAGTCCAAGTGTTCGTACGCATCTCAACAACAGATTCGGCGACCGATGGATTGGTAGAGACGGACCAATTCCGTGGCCTCCACGCTCTCCTGACCTCAACCCTCTCGACTTTCATTTATGGGGGCATTTGAAAGCTCTCGTCTACGCAACCCCGGTACCAAATGTAGAGACTCTTCGTGCTCGTGTTGTGGACGGCTGTGATACAATACGCCATTCTCCAGGGCTGCATCAGCGCATCAGGGATTCCATGCGACGGAGGGTGGATGGACGTATCCTCGCTAACGGAGGACATTTTGAACATTTCCTGTAACAAACTGTTTGACGTCACGCTGGTATGTTCTGTTGCTGTGTGTTTCCATTCCATGATTAATGTGATTTGAAGAGAAGTAATAAAATGAGCTCTGACATGGAAAGTAAGCATTTCCGGACACATGTCCACATAACCTATTTTCTTTCTTTGTGTGTGAGGAATGTTTCCTGAAAGTTTGGCCGCACCTTTTTGTAACACCCTGTATACCTTGTGCCCCAAAGTCCCATCTGTCCGTTTAATAACCAATACATCCAAAAAAATTAGTTGTCCTTTACTCTCTTTCTCCATGGTGAATTGTATCTTCGGATTGAAACTGTTTATGTGCACCAAAAAATCACTCAGTTCCCCTCCAGCATGAGTCCATATCACAAAGGTGTCACCCACGTATCGATACCATTCCAAAGGGCTTTATTGGAACAACTAAAAGGAGTGTTAATACCCGCCTAACGGAACACAAAAGGAACTGCAGATTGGGACAAATTGACAAATCAGATGTTGCGGAACACGTTTTCAAAGACGGTGATCACGAAATAAAATTTAGTGAGACAAACGTGATAGCTAGGACCTCACATTATCATACCCGCATGTATAGAGAAGCTATAGAGATCTACAAGCACGAAAATAATTATAATGAAAAAGAAGATGGATTAAAACTAGAGAAGATATGGCAGTCGACTTTGTACCAACGAAATGACAATCGATTACCTGTAATCGAGAGAGATAGCACTAGCCAGAGATAGTTTTAAAATCGAAAGCACGTGACGAGTGGTGGCGCCATCTAAGCGCTCTGTATAAGTGGGACCTTCGGAGCCTAGCAGCCAGTCGCCGACTCACCTCACGAGGTAACCTCCCCATCGCACCCCCCTCGGATTTAGTTATAAGTTGGCACAGTGGATAGGCCTTGAAAAACTGAACACAGATTAATCGAGGAAACAGGAAGAAGTTGTGTGGAACTATGAAAAAAAATAAGCAAAATATACAAACTGAGTAGTCCATGTGCAAGATAGGCAACATCATGGATAATGTAAGCTCAGGAGCGCCGTGGTCCCGTGGTTAGCGTGAGCAGCTCCGGAACGAGAGGTCCTCGGTTCAAGTCCTCCCTCGAGAGAAGAGTGTAATTTTTTATTTTCAGACAATTATTATCTGTCCGTCCATCCGTCCGATGCGAGGTAACTGCGCCGTAGTTTGGGGACGCCACACCTAAACACATATCGAAACACACGACGTCAGTCGACCAAGCGCACGGAAGAGAGAGTATTCCTGCTAACGAGGCTCCCTGGCTGGCAGTTGACTGTTCGCTGCTTTGGACGAGAGTGCATTAAATACGTGAGATGTATTCCGTGGGCAATATGAATCCAGCAAATATAGCTCGCGACTTCAATAACAGGGTCAACGAATATTTTCCAAACTGTAAGTTTGCGGTGCGGTCGCAGCAAATATAGCTCGCGACTTCAATAACAAGGTCAACGAATATTTTCCAAACTGTAAGTTTGCGGTGCGGTCGCAAAACACAGACACTAAACTTATTACAGTGAACAGAGACGTCAATGAACGAACGGATAATTCATAGCTTTGTGAAATTAAAGAAAGAAAACTTTTCACTCGAGGGAAGACTTGAACCATGGACCTTTCGTTTCGCAGCTGCTCATGCTAACCACGGGACCACGGCGCTCCTGAGCCTGCACGATCCAAGATGCGCATGGACTACTCACTTTGTATATTTTGCTTATTTTTTTCATAGTTACACACAACTTGGTCCTGTTTTCTCGATTGATCTGTGTTCAGGTTTTCAAGGCCTATCCACTGTGCCAAATTATAACCAAATCTGAGGGTGGTGTGATGGGGAAGTTCCCTTGTCAGAAGATGTTGCCCACAGTTGGCAACGTAACGTCAGGGAGGAGAAGAAGTTTTATATATGGACCACGGCAATTCAGCCCGCAAGTTTTAATTAATGAAGACGCCGGCCGTGAAAGCTTACATGTTATGAAACGGTAACAACTTTCGCAGCAGTGAGTCACGCGACTGTTGTGTTAGACTATGCTGATACTATATGCGCTCTCCCTGTTTCTGACTAGCAGCCATTCCCCGCCAGATGACGTTTCTATCGTCTGGACTGGTTTATACCGATAGTAGGTCAGTGGACATAATGTTCCAGCTGATCAGCGTGTTTTAAACAGTAAATTTAAACGATGAAAGATTCGCTACTTGGTGTCCAGCGTGGTACGCGCATCCCCACCATCTCGCTCTGTTCCATTACGGTACTGCGCTTGCTCGCCCGGCTGTTTCTACGCTGTGCGGCCATCTAGCCCTGAGTATGCCTTGCGATTCTGCTCACTCGCTAGCCTCCCGTAACAAAGTCTTCCTGTACTGTGCATTAAAAGATAGCAACAAAAATGTTACAAACATCGGTAATGATGTCGCATAAAATGCCACAACATGACCGATGTTTTCGGAGTCATGCTGGCTGGCGTGTAGGAGGTATTGTGTTTCCAGATATTTCGTTAAATTTGAGTCCAGAATGTGTACAACAAATGTGGGCTTGGGAAGCCAATCCAACTGGGCGTCGCCAAAAACGACCCCTACGTACCATATCTTGCATTTGCGGACGACCTGGTAACACTAACGGGGGATGAGCAGACTGCACTCAAACACCTGGAAATACTCAAAGCATACGCAGACAAAGTGAATCCACAAATTTATTTGAGAAAACTGAATTCTTTTGTTCGAAAACAGAAATTGGAAGCTTATTTTCAGATGAATAGTAAATCGAATATAAAATTAGGTGGGGGGGGGGGGGGGGAGCTAATCAAATTTTTACTGACATTAATTAGTTGTTCATAGTCAAATCACTGTCATTAAACTTTGAAAAGACCCACGATATGCAGTTCAGAACTTCCAAGAGATTTCCTTCTACTGTGTGTGTTTAAACTATGATGACATGGAAATAGGAGAAGCTGAGAGTGTAAAATTCTTTGGATTACGACTTGATAATGAATTCAGTTGGGAGCGACATACTAGCGAACTGCTAAAGCACCTAAACAAGTCTGTGTTTACAATGCGAATGATGTTAGACATGTTGTTGTTGTTGTTGTTGTGGTCTTCCGTTCTGAGATTGGCTTGATGCAGCTCTCCATGCTACTCTATCCTGTGCAAGGTTCTTCATCTCCCAGTACCTACTGCAACCTACATCCTTCTGAATCTGCTTAGTGTATTCATCTCTTGGTCTCCCTCTACGAATTTTACCCTCCACGCTGCCCTCCAATACTAAATTGGTGATCCCTTGATGCCTCAGAACATGTCCTACCAAGCGATCCCTTCTTCCAGTCAAGTTGTGCCACAGATTTCTCTTCTCCCCAGTTCTATTCAATACCTCCTCATTAGTTATGTGATCTACCCATCTAAGCCGGCCGGTGTGGCCGTGCGGTTAAAGGCGCTTCAGTCTGGAACCGCGTGACCGCTACGGTCGCAGGTTCGAATCCTGCCTCGGGCATGGATGTGTGTGATGTCCTTAGGTTAGTTAGGTTTAATTAGTTCTAAGTTCTAGGCGACTGATGACCTCAGAAGTTAAGTCGCATAGTGCTCAGAGCCATTTGAACCATTTTTCACCCATCTAATCTTCAGCATTCTTCTGTAGCACCACATTTCGAAAGCTTCTATTTCCTTCTTGTCCAAACGATTTATCGTCCATGTTTCACTTCCATACATGGCTACACTCCATACAAATACTTTCAGAAACGACTTCCTGACACTTAAATCTATACTCGATGTTAACAAATTTCTCTTCTTCAGAAACGCTTTTCATTCCATTGCCAGTCTACATTTTATATCCTCTCTACTTCGACCGTCATTAGTTAATTTGCTCCCCAAATAGCAAAACTCCTTTACTACTTTAAGTGTGTCATTTCCTAATCTAATTCCCTCAGCATCACCCGAGTTAACTCGACTACATTCCATAAAATATAAACATAAAAAACTGGCATATTTTGCTTATTCTCACTCCATTATGTCATATGTTATCATATTTTGGGGTAACTCCACATACCGAGAACAGTGTATAATAAGAGAAATGTGTAGTGTAAATCCAAGAACATCATGTCGAAACCTATTTAAAGAATTGGGCATACTAACCACAGCTTCTCAGTATATTTATTCTTTAATGAAGTTTGTTATAAATAATACATCTCTTTTTCCAACTAACTGCTTACTACACAGTATCAATACTAGGAATAAGAACAATATACATAAAGATTTAAAATCACTTACTCTGCCCCAGAAAGGTGTTTGGTATTCAGTAACACACATTTTCAGTAAGTTACCAGCAACCATTAAGAGTTTAGTTTCAGACAAGGCACAATTTAAAAATAATGTAAAAGAATTTTTGGTGGGCAACTCCTATTCCATCCATTAATTTCTCGACAAGTGCAGTAGACCACGTTAATGAAAATTTATTATACTTTAATTTTTCACATTACTTGTTTCTAACAGCCAAGTAACTACCTGCTGTGTGATTGATGGATGTATGGAAAGCAGATGTAAGTCTTAAATCTATAACAGTGGAAGTTTAATTTTAAATCTTCTGCATAATTTGACTGTTCTTAACTGAGGATCATTGAAATGAATAATTTACTTTAATTTCTGACAATACTTGGCTGTAATAGCCAAGTAACTAGCTACTGTGTGAATGATGGATTTAATGAAAGCAGATGTAAGTATTAAACCTGTAAATATTAGAAGTTTAATTTTAATTCAAGTGCAGAAGTTTACTGTTTATTGACTGAGGATCATTAAAATTAATGAACCTCAAATTTTTCTAATTATACTTTTGTAATGTGTTTATCTGACATGTTCAACCCCCAGGAGGATCCCCACTTTCATGGGTCTATGGAATGAATAATTAATCTAATCTAATCTCTAATCTGAAAACAAAAATGGTAAAATTAACAACGTTCCATACTTTAATTACCATGGAGTATTCATCGAACCGACTGGTATTGAAAAAATTTCACAACAAGATCACCTCCAAAAAAATAAAAAAGGATTAGGGTTAACACAAAACCTCTACAACAAAAAATCAATGTCAAGAGTGACAAAAATTCGTGACTACAGTACTGTCATAAAACCAGCAATACTCTACCAAAGTGAAACACTAACCCTTCACAGAAAACAACAACGCGAAGACGTCAAAAAAGAAGAGTGAAAGATCATCAAGAAAAGATGGTCACAGGCTGCAATCAAGAGAAAAGTTTTCAAACATCGAAACTGATGTTAGGAAAAGGTGAATGAGACTTCTTGGCGGTCTCAGCCGACCTCCAAAAGTCGATTGACGAAGTGAATAATAGATTATGTAACCTCGTGTAAGAATTCCACACTTCGACTAGACGAAATTCGACTAAATAATCCGACCGTAAGAACAGCCGACATTCTAGAAAGAGACACCTTCAGACACAAAGTAGACGAATGGGTAGTTATATCAGAGCAACCAAAAGAAAAACAGTGTAAGACGTGTATATTTCTATTGTCTATTGTAAAAAACAATTTATGAAAGATGTATATATTTTATTAAAAGGATTAAGTATGAATAATTAATATTTGTCAAGTTGGAAGTAATTGTGGTAACAGGGAATGTCTGCACCAAAGTATTGTTGGCGGGAGAGACCGCACATTGATATAATTTTAAAAAAGGTGGGAGGGATCACGTGTGGATACATTTTAAGAAAAGAGCGGGAAAGACCGCGCATTGATACATTTTGTGATGGTAGCAGGGATTGTCTGCGCCAGAAAGCATTGTTGGCGGGAGAGACCGCTGTTTAGCGTTCGTAGGAAGTCTGCAGTAAGTGAGAAGTGAAGCGAGTCGGTAGCAGGTCTGAAGCGAGAGGTTGAGAGGAGCGGTGTGCCTGCCAGCCACCAGCTGTGATTCACACGAGATTATAAACGGATGTACTGAGACATCAGCTAACTATTATCATAAGATGAACTAATATTATTGAATTATTTTTTTGAGAAACTCAAGACTACTGAAGGTATGTTTGCGCATTGCTAGTTGTAAGATTACTGTAAAAAGTAGGTCCCATTTGAACGTTTGTAAAATCATTTCATTCAGAATTTAATTAAATTTTGCCAGCAATATTGCATTACTGATTATAATCCATCCCAAAAACCATCAACGTAAGACTTTGCAAAATTTTATTGTTGTCAAGAAAAAGTTTAACTATGAATTACGTAACGTCAGTCAAATTAATTAAAGAATAACGTCAGCTTTGCTGTTAAAGAATAACGTCAGCTTTGGTAATAAATACAGCCACTTATTATGACACCCCACCAGCAGCTAACAGAGTACAATACAGCATATTATTCCCTACCCTTTTGGATACAAAACCTTATTTTTCAACATAATCTCCTTAGACCACCTAGAGGCTAGAGGACAAATGTAAGGATCTAGAGGCATATATACTAAGGGTAAGATAGAGCCAGCCTACAGGAAAATTAAAGAGAGCTTTGGAGAAAAGAGTACCACTAATCACTAATATGAATATCAAGAGCTCAGACGGAAAACCAGTTATAAGAAGGGAAGGCAGAAAGGTGGAAGGACTATATAGAGGATCTATACAAGGGCGATGTAATTGAGGGCAATATTATGGAAATGCAAGAGGACGTAGATGAAGATGAAGCGGGAGGTACTATATTGTGTGAAGAGTTTGACAGAGCACTGAAAGACCTGAGTCGAAACAAGGCACCAGGAGTAGACAACATTCCATTAGAACTACTGATAGCCTTGGGAGAGACAGCCCTGACAAAACTCTACCATCTGGTGAGCAGGATGTATGAGACAGGCGAAACAACGTAGACTTCAAGAAGAATATAATTCCAATGCCAAAGAAAGTAGGTGCTGACAGGTGTGAAAATTTGACAGAACTATCAGTTTAATAAGTCACGCCTACAAAATACTAACAGGAATTCTTTACAGAAGAATGGAAAAATTGGTAGACGCCGACCTCGGACAAGATCAGTTTGGATTCCGTAGAAATGTTGGAAAACGTGAGGCAATACTGACCCTATGACTTATTTTAGGAAAGGCAAACCTACGTTTCTAGCATTTGTTGACTTAGACAAGGCTTTTGACAATGTTGATTGGAATACTCTCTTCCGAATTCTGAAAGTGGCAGGGCTGAAATACAGGGAGCGAAAGACTATTTACAATTTGTACAGAAACCAGATGGCAGTATAAGAGTCGAGGGGCTGAAAGGGAAGCAGTGGTTGGGAAGGGAGTGAGACAGGGTTGTAGCCTCTCCCCGATGTTATTCAATCTGTATACTTAGCAAGCAGTAAAGGAAACAGAAGAAAAATTTGGAGTAGGAATTAAAATCCATGGAGAAGGAATAAAAACTTTGAGGTTTGCTGATGACATTGTAATTCTGTCAGAGACAGCAAAAGACTTGGAAGAGCAGTTGAACGGAACTGATAGTGTCTTGAAGGGAGGATATAAGATGAACATCAACAAAAGCAAAACGATGATAATGGAATCTAGTCGAAATAAATCAGGTGATGCCGAGGGAATTAGATCAGGAAAGGAGACACTTAAAGTAATAAATGAGTTTTGCTATTTGGGGAGCAATATAACTGATGATGGCGAAGTAGTGGGGATATAAAATGTAGACTGGAAATGGAAAGAAAAGCGTTTCTGAAGAAGAGAAATTTGTTAATGTCGAGTGTAGATTTAAATGTCAGAAAGTCTTATCTGAAATTATTTGTATGGAGTGCAGCCATGTATGGAAGTGAAACATGGACGATAAATATTTTAGACAGGAAGAGAATAGAAGCTTTCGAAATCTAGTGCTAGAGAAGAATGCCGAAGATTAGGTGGGTAGATCACGTAACTAATGGGGAGGTATTGAATAGAATCGGGGAGAAGAGGAATTTGTGGGACAACTTGACTAGAAGAAGGGATTGGTTGGGAGGACATGTTCTTAGGCATCAAGGGATCACCAGTTTAGTGTTGGAGGGTAGTGTGGAGGATAAAAATCGTAGAGGGAGACCCAGAGATGAATACACTAAGCAGATTCAGAAGGATGTATGTTGCAGTAGGTACTTGGAGATGAAGAAGTTTGGACAGGATAGAGTAGTATGGAGAGTTGCATCAGACCAGTCTGTGGACTGAAGACCGCAACAACAACAACAACAACAACAACAACAACAACAACCGCCTTACTGGGAGTATGTAGGTGTGGTACCACTCTACTGGTCGACGTCAGAGACGACTTGCTGCATTGATAACCTCCCTATCATCTACGTAGTGCTTCCCATTGAGTGCATCCATCACTGAGCGAAACAGATGGGAGTCAAGAGGTGCGAGATCCGGTCTTTGGATTGGATGAGGGAGAACAATCCAAGAAGTTTTATGAGCTACTCTCAGGCTTTCAGACTTGTGTGAGGCCTTGCAGTGTCATAGAGAAGGAGAAGTTCAGTTGCGTGTTTGCAGCGACAAACATGCTGTAGTGGTTACGGCAATTTCCTAAGGGTAGCACAGTACACTTTAGAGCTGATCATTGCACAGTGGGGGAGCATTTCAAACAACATACCGTCGCCATGGCTTTACCGCATGAGGATGCTGTTTTGAACTTTTCCTTCGGAGGTGGTACTCCACAGATTGCTGTTTTGTTTCTGGTTCAAAGTGGTGATCCAATGTTTTATGACCTGTGACGATATTCGTCAAAAAGTTGTCACAATGAGCTGTGTAACACTCAAGCAATTTTACATACATAGTTCCTCGTTGCTCGGTACGGTCTTCTGTTAAGCAGTGAGTTACCCAGTGGGCATACACCTTTGTGTACTCCAACTACTGGACGAGTGAGTCAGCACTACCGACAGAGACGCCCAGTTGGGCAGCGAGGTGTTTGGGTGGGTTCCATAGCTAATCTCAAATGAGAGTGTCTGCATTTGCCATCACGGAAGAAGTCAAGAGCTGTGTGTGGCCACCCATCACACAGGAGATCAGAGGTTTGGGAGACCTTGTTGCAGTGATGACAGACGTGTCGCCCAGCAACTCACCTTGCTTTTGTTTACTGGCCAGTCAGTTAGTTACTTAGTCAGTTACGTGTCCCATTGATAAATAGCACGGAAAAACCGTTATGATGTGGAATGTGTCAAGTGCACAGGAAATGTGCACAGGTAACAAGTTTTTTTTTTTTACGTTATAGTGTTATACCTAAATATTTCTATTATCTATCCCACTCCCTTAAACGGCACAAAATGCATATATTATATCTCCAGATTTATTTCCTCATATTCAAGAATTCATCTATGCTATACGAGGTGCATTCAAGTTCTAAGGCCTCCGATTTTTTTTCTAATTAACTACTCACCCGAAATCGATGAAACTGGCGTTACTTCTCGACGTAGTCGCCCTGCAGACGTACACATTTTTCACAACGCTGACGCCATGATTCCATGGCAGCGGCGAAGGCTTCTTTAGGAGTCTGTTTTGACCACTGGAAAATCGCTGAGGCAATAGCAGCACGGCTGGTGAATGTGCGGCCACGGAGAGTGTCTTTCATTGTTGGAAAAAGCCAAAAGTCACTAGGAGCCAGGTCAGGTGTGTAGGGAGCATGAGGAATCACTTCAAAGTTGTTATCACGAAGAAACTGTTGAACGTTAGCTCAATGTGCGGGTGCGTTGTCTCGGTGAAACAGCACACGCGCAGCCCTTCCCAGACGTTTTTGTTGCAGTGCAGGAAGGAATTTGTTCTTCAAAACATTTTCGTAGGATGCACCTGTTACCGTAGTGCCCTTTGGAACGCAATGGGTAAGGATTACGCCCTCGCTGTCCCAGAACATGGACACTATCATTTTTTCAGCACTGGCGGTTACCCGAAATTTTTTTGGTGGCGGTGAATCTGTGTGCTTCCATTAAGCTGACTGGCGCTTTGTTTCTGGATTGAAAAATGGCATCCACGTCTCATCCATTGTCACAACCGACAAAAAAAAGTCCCATTCATGCTGTCGTTGCGCGTCAACATTGCTTGGCAACATGCCACACGGGCAGCTGTGTGGTCGTCCGTCAGCATTCGTGGCACCCACCTGGATGACACTTTTCGCATATTCTGGTCGTCATGCAGGATTGTGTGCATAGAACCCACAGAAATGCCAACTCTGGAGGCGATCTGTTCAACAGTCATTCGGCGATCCCCCAAAACAATTCTCTCCACTTTCTCGATTGTGTTGTCAGACCGGCTTGTGCGCGCCGGAGGTTGTTTCGGTTTTTTGTCACACGATGTTCTGCCTTATTAAACTGTCGCACCCACGAACACACTTTCGACACATCCATAACTCCATCACCACATGTCTCCTTCAACTGTCGATGAATTTCAATTGGTTTCACACCACGCAAATTCAGAAAACGAATGATTGCATGCTGTTCAAGTAAGGAAAACGTCGCCATTTTAAGTATTTAAAACAGTTCTCACTCTCGCCGCTGGCGGTAAAATTCCATCTGCCGTATGGTGCTGCCATCTCTGGGATGTATTGACAATGAATGCAGCCTCATTTTAAAACAATGCGCATGTTTCTATCTCTTTCCAGTCCGGAGAAAAAAAATCGGAGCCCTTAGAACTTGACTGCACCTCATAGGAATTGTCAAGGAGGTATGATTTCAATTCTTTTTTTTTTTTTGAAACTGTTACTGCTGTCTGTCAGACATTTTATTTCATTTGGTATTTATCAAAAAGTTATATAGCAGCATATTTTACCCCTTTCTGTGCCAAAGATAGGTTAAGTAAAGGATAGTGTAGGTCTCTCTTTTTTCTGGTATTGTAATCATGAATGTCGCTGTTGATTTTAAACTGGTCCTTGTCGTTGAGAAAAAAGTTTGTGTACTGTGAAGCAGTTGTAAGAATTCCTAACCTTTTCAACAGATGCCTACAATATGTGCGACTATGAACCCCACAGAAATACCTTTTGCCTAAGTCTTGAGTTGCCCCAGAATGTTATTCCGTATGACATCAGAGAGTGGAAGTATGCAAAATATGTTAGCTTACTAATTTCTACATCCTCAAAATTGGCAATTATTCTGATTGCAAAAGTTGCTGAACCTAGTCGCTATAGGAGATCCAAAATATCACTTTTCCAATTAAGATTCTCATCTATATGTACACCCAAAAACTTAGTATGCTCTACCCTGGCTACTGACGTCTTTTGATGTGTTATGTTTATTGAAGGAATCATACTTTTTGCAGCAGAAAATTGGATGTACTGTGTTTTTTCAAAGTTCAGAGCAAGCCAATTCGAAGAAAACCAATTAATAACTTTTCAAAAGACCTTATTTGTATCATTTTCTATCGCACTTTCTTTCACTGGGTTGATAATTATGCTTGTATCATCAGCATCTTGTTTCACATAAGAATGGAGGTCATTCACTTGTATATCAAGAACATGAGGGGACCCATGATCGAACCTTGTGGAACACCTAATGAAATTTCACACCAGTTAGATGAGGTGGCATACTCCTTTAAATCACTTGAAGTGTATAAAAAGACTTTTTGCTTCCTGTTCTGTAGATATGACTTAATCCACTCACATGCTATTCCAGTTATACCATAGAATTGTAATTTCTCTAACATATTGTCATGGTTCACACAATCAAATGCTTTGGATAAGTCACAGAATATTCCTACTGGTGACATTTTACTATTTAAAGACTCTATTATGTGGACAGTGATATTGTACATTGCTGTATCGGTGGAACTGCATTTCTGAAATGAGAACTGTGATTTACTAAGTATCCCATAACTGTTGAGATGGATAACCACTCTTGAGTACATTACTTTCTCAAAGATTCTTGAAAACGCTTTAAGCAAGGATACTGGCCGGTAATTATTGACATCTGTGGTGTCCCCCTTTTTGTAGAGAGGCCTGACAATGGCATATTTTAACATCTCTGCAAAAATGCCCTGAGTCAGTGATGCATTACATATTGAAACGTCCCCTTAGAAAAATTTATACAAGACTGTGCTTAAACTGACACACAATATTTTGTTAGCGCAACGCAATCTGACTTTCAAAATTCCCTACAAAAGAATGGCCCTGACTAACATTAAACTATACCTTTCACAAATCACTTACCTCACAAAAATCTTCGCTGCTCAAGCTACTGCAATACAGCGAGCGCCACTACTGCCAGCTAAATAAAAGATTCAAACTATGGAAGGCACTAACTACTGATAGGGATAGTTAGCAAATGAAAGATATTAGTAGAGAACAAACAATGTATTTACCTTGATATCATCATATATAAATATAGCAGTTCATGACAAATTACAAATCTCCGCCATCTCTCTCCCCACATCCACCACTGCTGGCGGCTCACCTCCAACTGCGCAACGCTACGCGCTGTTCACAGCCAGCTGCCTAACACTACAATGGCGAGTATTACAACAATACAAAGCAGACACAGACTGCCCACAGCACAGCCAGTGATTTTCATACAGAGGTGGCGTTACCAATAAAAAAACCTAAACAGCCTACTTACATAGAGAAAACATAAACAGCCTACTTACATAGCCCCCATGCTCCCCACAAAAAATTTTAAAAATTTTTTTTGGGCAGTGGCCAATAATTATTTGATAAAATTTTTCATAATTACAATAACAAAGAAATCAAATGCACACACTTATTGATATTATGTTGTCAAAAGCTCAAATTTTCTCACAGTCTATAAAGACAGTCCTGATCATTCATCACAGTGAAACTGCCGGTTCTTTTCTCAAAGTCTGAGCAGTAAAAGACAATGCACACGGAAGTAGTGGATTTCCATGCCGTCTTGAAGAAGTAGTGTTGTCCTTCCAACGGAAAAACAGTGCTGACTCTTGACATGCTGACAGGTAATGGGCCACAATGGAGCAAACCCACAGCAGAGTCATTCGAAGTTTTGAAGAATATTGGTAGGTAGGTCATCACAGAGCAGACCCACTGGAGTCCTGGTAGAGATTGTGGTATTGGTGGGCCACCAGAGGTGCAGACCCACTGCAGTCCTTGTAGAAATAATGGCATGGTGGGTCATCAAAGATGCAGACCCACTGCAGTCCTTGTAGAGATGATGGTATTGGTGGGTCATCAAAGATGCAGACCCACTGTAGTCCTTCTAGAGATGATGGTGTTGGTGGGTCATCAAAGATGCAGACCCACTGTAGTCCTTGTAGAGATGGCCAGCAGCCATCTGTTGCGATCTGTTGCGACTGTGCAGGTGCACAATCACCATCGAAGAGTCTTGCGGAGAATATAGCAAGTCCATAAACCACCACTTGTGCACTCACAAAGTTTTTGGAATTGTCCTTAGAACCAGCAATGCTGTTATCCAGTCCCTTGCTGAATTATTAACATACGTGCAAACACTAACAGTCCCTACTTCTCACATATTGTCCATATACTATGACCAACAGAAACGTGTGCAGTAAAATGGAACTTAATTTGAAGAACTGGTGTCTATACAATTATAAATTTACAACATGAAAATACAATTACAAAGGTACAAAATACATCATTAAAGAACATAATAGTACAGATAACATTTGTAGTAATAGGGGCTTTACAAAAGAATCGAAATAACATATACATCAGAGGAATTATGACATGAGTACATACATAAAAGATCACAATAACTTTTGAAACATCAACTTCACACATGAGCATTAAACAGAACGGAATTAATAATGTCTAACATCTTTACAAAGTAAATAACATATTATTAATGCCAATTATATTCGAGGATAACAGTATTCCACATCATAGTGAATATAGCTTAATATTAAAAGAAGAAAAAATTCTATGAAACTACACAGAGACAGGAAGAAAACAAATACACAAGGGTACACAAACATATAGTGGGCTAACACAAAAGGGAAAGGACAGGGTTTGTTTTACTGCAGTATTTTGCATGGAGATCTCCCTTTGTTCATCATTATTCCCAAAAAGTCCTATCTAAGCCTGCTTTCTGTATTCTGTTCATATCCTCTTTCAAAAATAGTTTTTCTCCACTATACACTACTTCTTTTATTTGGCCAAACCATTTTCCTATAGATTCACAATGCACTTCTTCCAGTTCATCATAGTTAGTTTCTTATATAGTCTACCCCCTCTTAAGCTAACTTAAATCTACTGAGCTCAGATGCTAAACTAAGAGACGAGGCAATGCAGCAGCACAAAACAAGTAACACAAACAGCAATGACCAAAAAAATTGAAAATTGCAAAGCAAGCTACAGTAAATCTAAATCAACAGAAAAAATGCAAAATTACAACTAATATGAGCCAATGTGCAGCAACAAGAAAAGCTTAACAGAGTAATACAAAGTTAAATTTAGCAGCACTATGCCTGGCAAACAGCAGCTTATATCTAAACATTACATAGCTCAAGCAGAAAAAATATTACAGTAAAGATAACAATGCAGATAAGGGAAATGTATAATCACATCTTAATGTCTATGTAATTAAAGTGGTGCACCACAACAACTTATTGTAAAAGAAATATTACCATGTACTTGAAAAGAATATTATGTATGCAGTTACTGTTACTAGTTCCTTCTTATTGTTCTTTCCTTTCCAAGAGCTCCTTTATCGAAGAATGTGGGTCATAAAATAATTATTTAATAGATCTGTTGACAGAAAGTGTTCACATTAGCAAATGCATTTTATTTTATAAAAGCAATGCTGCAACACAGCTGGAAACCAGATGTCAAATGAAATAAGCAATTACGCAAACCAAAGCATAAAAACATCATTCAATACTCATGTGGCATTTCGTAAGTCAGTAGCTCTCAACTCTCATAGAAAGACACTTGTCATAATCAGGTGTGCAGATGTACGAATATTTCCCATCAATTCATAAGCATTGCAGTAATTAGCACAAAGTACGAGTAATCATATGTTTTCAGGTAATGAGCGTGTAATATTTGCGATGCTTTCTACAAAGGAATGTCAATAGCAAGGTTAATGGAAGTAATGAGGGTGTCGCATTTGCAATATTTTCTCTAAAGGAATGCCAATGGCGAGGATAAAGGCCTGCCTTTTTTCCTTTTTTTTTTCTACCTGTGCTTCCGGAAAGGCACACCCTAATGGCTTGTTCTCCAGGTGTTTGACACAGCTGCGTGCCCACGACGCATTACGTGCAGGTGGTCACTTAACTTTCTTACGGAAATATATACGACACCAGTTTCCGCTACAGTGACAGTCTCACATAAAAATATTTCACAGGTCAAGAATTAGCGTTGCAAATCTGTAGAAAGAAAATCCTATGAATATAACGTTGTCCAAAAAATTTTCGCTGGCATTGTGATACATTCACGCATTTACACACATTTCATAACTCTTAAAGTACGATTCTTGGTTTCCAACATCCTTTTTCACAAGTCAAGAGTCCCTACCCACTATTCATTACTCCTTACCTTATTACACATATACGTATCCATCGACACTCGTCAATATTTCTTCATTATAAATATGAAGCATAATCAAATAACTCATATAGCCTCAGCCTATTAATCGTAAACATACCTCAGCAGCATAATACACATCGTCGTCGTAAAAATAACATCATAACACCTCAGTCAAATCTCAAAATCGTCGTAGCTTCCTCCAATAATTAAAAAAATTCTCTGCTCATGTCAAAAGTGTCATCTGCCTCAAACGTACTTTAAAAATCATGAATCCATACCAAATACATCATTCAAAGCTCTCATAGTATCACAATGGTTCCGAAAAAATATGAACATTTCACAAAGTACAGACAAAATACAATTTCATAAGTGTGAAGTTATCCAACTGTGTAATTGCGTAAACATCTGTCACTGATGTAATAAAAAAAGTTTATCTCTCAGTTACATGATCAGATAGCTGTGTAATTTGTGTGTTAGAGAAATATGGTACCGATGTGTAAAATTGTATAAGCAAATACCATATTAGCTAGGGTTCCTTGTGGTTGCCACACACATGGTACACAAAGTAAGTGTGTACCCCCGTGAGGATTAATGTAATTATACCCTCAGGTGTTACAGATTACAGCAATGGAATGAAATGTATCACGGAAAACTTTCTTTGTAATTCAAAAATCTTTAAAAATAAATGTTTTAAGTACAACATTAATCACTGAAATGCGTGTCCTGCAGCGCTAAATGTGCATCTTGTTGTAAGATAATCTCTGTGGAAGTGTCGTAGTTATCGCCCTCCAAAAGCTAAGTTCTGCAGAAGCCAATGTACTTACCTCATGATAAACAAAAGTGAAATGCTTTGCGTATAGATTTCTTGGTTATTACGCTTATTGTTGTGATGAAGAACGTACTGTGCTGTAACGTATTGTTGTGCAACGGAAAACCCTGTCTCATTGTAGCTATACTACAAAAGTTACTACTAAAACATGTTTTACTTTCCAGAATAAAACAGAAAAACTGTGCAGATATAAAACAGATACTCCGCAAAAGCAACAATGTAAATTGTCACACATTAGTAACGTCGTGATATAAATCGTGTAGCTGTCCCATAAACTAACCACTGTGTCATCTGGTATCTCACAGAAAGTACTTTAAATCCAGAATATATTTTCAAGTAAACCAAAATGTTGCATTAAAATCTCATTAGCAGTACCAGTATATGTTTTAAGTATGTGAGCCTTATGGTCGTTACGTAATCGTGCCACTAACAAACATGAATGTACACACACAATAACGATGTGTCGTCAGTTCACTATAACAATGCATTCTTAATTTCTGTTTAAATAAGTTCTCTTGGTTCTTGACTGGATATTTAACTTCAAACATTGTTGCATATTAACAGATTCTAAGTCTGACAAAGCATACTAGCAATGTAAAGTGAAAAGTTATATGGCAAAGACAAAGTTAAAAAGCAGATTATCTTTCAATAAACGGTTTTACATGTGAAATGTGGTGTAAACCTTTACTCTTCCTATTACGCAGAGTTTCAACTTCAACGCAATTATCATGTGGTATACGTCGTTAAATAATACTGGAATTTTTCTTAAGGTTAGCGTCTATGTCATTTTTTTCTGAGCCAGCCGGCGCAAGCGGCTGCCTGCGGTGCGAGTCATTGTCTGTCCCTTTGTTGGCGCGCGTCGTTATTGGGATTAGGAGACCTAACTTCTACAAATTCGCCTTGCCGAGAGGGCCCAGCTCTGTTAGAATCCCGCCAGTTCTGATGAAATTCAGGTCTGTCGTTACGAATATATCGTCTGTTGTCATGTCGGTAGATTCCGTAGTTTCTTCCTTGTCCGTCACGTGGTGGAGAATTTCTCCCTGAATCGTGACTGTGCGCCGAACTGTTGCGTCTGAAGTTATTCTGCCTCCCTTGATAATAATTGTTTTTGTTCCCATACTGCCTGTTTCTATGGTAATCTCTGTCATATTCACTACTTCGGAAATGCGATATTTCTCTGTAACTATTATTACTCTGCCAGTGGTTGTCATATGGGTGGTGTCTGTTTTGGTCACGATTTGTGTTGTGAGAATAGCCTTCTCGTGTCCAGTTATTGTTTCTGTCGTCACGGAATTGTGACGTATGTGACCTGTAGTGATTATTTTCCTGTTTTCGCATCCGGCGACTGTCTGTGTCAATTTCTAATTCTTGTAAGAGTCCTTGAAAAGCTTCAATGTCGTCTTTGCAACGTCCTGCCAAAATAATATGTCGTAAATGTTCAGGCAGTTTGATTAAGCAAATGCGGATGAGTTCTGAGGGGCTGTATGGGTTTGAAAGATACTGATTCTTATGCAACATGTCTTCAAAATATTTCATAAGACTGGAAAATTCAGATTGTTCGAAACGTTTCATCATTATGATGCTATGTTTTACTCGATCTTGTGTGGCTTGAGACCAATATGCTGAGAGGAAGGCATGGTAAAACTCTCCTTCACTGTGGCAATCGTGAATTACCGATCGCATTCTTACAGCTGGTTCATTCTCTAAGTAGCCACACATAAATTCTAATCTGTGTTCTAACGACCAGTTGGGAGGAAAACAATGCGAGAATTGATGGAGCCATGCTTGTGGATGAATGTCGTTGCCAGAATTCTTAAATGTTTTGAATTTACGTGTAGTAATGAACAGCTTATAGTCAAAATCATCATGTCGGCGAGTCGCATATCGGTCATTGTTACGTCGTTTCGGCGGTTCCATTTCAAAATTCGGTGCACCTTGCCAATTTCTTTCATAACTTCCGAAATGCCCTGTGTTATTATTTTGCGGCTTTTCCGTATTTCTGTGTCCCTCTTCCCGTATTGGGGCGCGAGTATCCTCTGAAATACGTAATTCTTGTATTACCTATGTCAGCTGATCTTGTACTTCTCGGATTTCTCTTTTGTACTGTGTATTGATTTGATTTTGATTCTGTTTGAATTTTCTAATTTGTTCATACTCTTCTGTGTCAGTGAAGGCTACAGGTCTTGTGTCATTCAGATCATCATCTACCTTTGTAGATAAGTTAGTGACCTTATCCGAAAGTTCGGCTACTTTCTCCGATAGTGAACACATTTCCTCAGAGTGTTTTTCTGAACCAAGTTTCAGAGCGTCCATTTGTATTGAAATCGTATCTACTGTGTCCTTTAAGTTTTCTTGAGTTTTTGCAAGTTGTGTAACCGAATCGGTAGATGCAACTGAGTCAATTTTAGCTTGCAAGGTGTTGTGATTTTCATGAACAATGGTTTGCAGTTCTTTTATGGCTGCTTCGTGATTCTGTAATACATTTTCATGCCGCGAAAAAATGGGTTGAAAATGCTCACAAATTTGTGTTTTTATGTCATTACAGACTTTTTGACATTTCGATTCAATGTTATGTAACTCACTAGTTAAATCTTCACGTGTTTGTTCAAGTGTGGTGTCTAACTTTTGAAGATTTTGTCCCATTGCGTCTAACTGTTGCTGTGTTTGTCTCTGGTGTTGTTCCATTGTGTCTAACTTTCGAAGATTTTGTTCCACTGTGTCTAACTTTTGCTGTGTTTGTCTCTGATTTTGTTCCATTGTGTCTAACTTTTCAAGCTTTTGTCCCATTTGTTGCATTAATTGTAATAACAATGCACTGGTGTCTGAAACATGTTCCTCAGTGCTTTTCGGCAGTGAATTTGCACCGGCAACATTCACATTTTGACAAGCGGAAAATGTGTCTTGACTCATTTGAGAAAACGGTGAGAACCCAAAACCCGAGTCTGTAGTATTTGCAATATTGTGTTCTGTCATTCCCGATTCCTGAGGCGAGCTGTTGCCGACCAATCGATCGATAACGCTTCCCTGTTCACTACCTGTTTCACTGACTACACCATTGTTTGCCGCCCGCTCCATTTCCCTATGCGCAATTACCAAATTACTACTTTGAACATTAGTTAATTCATTACCCAGTGATGCTGGCAAGCTACGCTCGTCGTCACTATTATTTCTCAGTTTACTTTGGAGCCTAGTGTTACGTTTTTCACACGCCATAATTGTCACAATATTTCACACGATAACACAGAAAAGCACAATTTGAAGTGCAAAAATAGGAGAACACATTAACATAGCACTGAAAATAATATCTAGTTAATTGCAAGCGTAGCTGCGAAATACTTGGTGCAAATCTATATGCATGCCACAACTGTTTTACTGTACAACAATGAAAGGCTACAACTACAAAGGAGATTCTCTCTACAATTACGCGCTAGCAATAAACAAAAGCTACACTAAATACACAAACTACAAGAAAAAATCAGAAGATTCCAGTGAGGTATCCTAGGCTAAGAGTCGACATATGAAACGTCCCCTTTGAACAATTATACAAGACTGTGCTTAAACTGACACACAACATTTTGTTAGCGCAACGCAATCTGACTTTCAAAATTCCCTACAAAAGAATGGCCCTGACTAACATTAAACTATACCTTTCACAAATCACTTACCTCACAAAAATCTTCGCTGCTCAAGCTACTGCAATACAGCGAGCGCCACTACTGCCAGCTAAATAAAAGATTCAAACTATGGAAGGCACTAACTACTGATAGGGATAGTTAGCAAATGAAAGATATTAGTAGAGAACAAACAATGTATTTACCTTGATATCATCATATATAAATATAGCAGTTCATGACAAATTACAAATCTCCGCCATCTCTCTCCCCACATCCACCACTGCTGGCGGCTCACCTCCAACTGCGCAACGCTACGCGCTGTTCACAGCCAGCTGCCTAACACTACAATGGCGAGTATTACAACAATGCAAAGCAGACACAGACTGCCCACAGCACAGCCAGTGATTTTCATACAGAGGTGGCGTTACCAATAAAAAAACCTAAACAGCCTACTTACATAGAGAAAACATAAACAGCCTACTTACAATATGTAACTCAAAACATCAGCTGTAATTGCTCCACATTGTTTTAATAACTTGCTAGAGATGTCATCTACTCCAACAGAACATTTATTTTTCAAAGATTTAATAATTTTCCTTATTCACAAGAGGTTGTTAGACGTAACTTTATCTGACTAAAATTTTTCAAAACTGACTCTGCCATGTACTGCCTGGCTTTTTCTTTTAACTATTCTCACCAATTTTTTCTCCTACACTTAAGAAGTGGTTATTAAATACATTGGCTACCTGTGTACTGTTGGTTAAGATGGTCTCATTCTCTTCAACAATAATAATACCTATCCCCATGGTTACTTCCTCCCTCCGTGGACAATCTGCGAGCGCCTATGAATGTCTGCAATGCTCTGCTTTTCTACCACGAGAAACTCAATGACAGCTCTCTGCTTGCAACGCGCCGCCATTACAGACGCCATTTTGAATTTTTCGTGCAGCGCATCTACATGTCGGAAACTCGTGAAACTATAGAGTCTCAAGCAGGAATATTCCACAGTGTCCCACAACAAATCCCAGATTTTTTCAAGCGAAATTTACCAAGAAATGTTTTGCATGACTTCTTGATGTCCTTCATGTAAGTACACTCCTATGATGACACGGCTGGTGACATGCTAAGGCCTTGATGAGGAAACCTCTACAGTATTTCATTGAATTGATTTATGAAAACTACACGACATGCCTCAAATAACTTGTGATATTAAACAGAGTTTTGCACTGTATTGCTGCACACACTGAAGGACACCCACTGGTGACACCTGGACCACCAATATGCAGCTGTGCCCCCTCCACTGACTGCAGTCTATTTGGAAAACTCACTCCAGGCATGTAAACATCCATCATCCAAGCGTCTCTCCATGTCCTTCCCTCGGACCATATGAAAAACACAGTCAGCATCATACAATGAATGCTTTCACGACCGGATGACGTAGCTGCTGGTAAACCTTTCGGGATGTGAGGTCGTCGTCCAAGAAACTCTTCCGATCCTGACGTTCCGTCCAGGACTGCGCTGGACATCTTCACAGGTGCTCCTCTGCTGAGTCTTGCCGACTGACTGGTCAGACGTCCGAGAGCGACATGTACACGGTGGTCCATTGATAGTGACCAGCCCACATGGCGCTATGGCTGGCCCGCTAGATGGCGCTGCCATAGGCCAAACGGATATCAACTGCGTTTTCTTAAATAGGAACCCCGATTTTTTATTACATATTCGTGTAGTACGTAAAGATATATGAATGTTTTAGTTGGACCACTTTTGTCGCTTTGTGATAGATGGCGCTGTAATAGTCGCAAACGTAAAAGTACGCGGTATCACGTAATATGGTTCTGAGCACTATGGGACTCTACTTCTAAGGTCATCAGTCCCCTAGAACTGAGAACTACTTAAACCTAACTAACCTAAGGACACCACATACACCCATGCCCGAGGCAGGATTCGAACCTGTGACCGTAGCGGTCACGCGGTTCCAGACTGAAGCGCCTAGAAATGCTCGGTCAGCCAGGCCGGCGGTGTCACGTAACATTCCGCCAGTGCGGACGGTATTTGCTTTATGGTACATTACCCGTGTTAAAATGGACTGTTAACCAATTGCGGAAAAGGTCGATATCGTGTTGATGTGTGGATATTGTGATCAAAATGCCCAAAGGCAGTGTGCTATGTATGCTGCTCGGTATCCTGGACGACATCATCCAAGTGCCTGGACCGTTCGCCGGATAGTTACGTTATTTAACGAAACAGGAAGTTTTCAGCCTCATGTGAAACGCCAACCACGACCTGCAACAAATGATGATGACCAAGTAGGTGTTTTAGCTGCTGTCGCGGCTAATCCGCACATCAGTAGCAGACCAATTGCGCGAGAATCGGGAATCTCAAAAACGTCCGTGTTGAGAGTGCTACACCATCTATTGCGCCCGTACTATATTTCGAACCATATACGTCGTGTACAGTTCTGCCACTGGGCACAAGAGAAATTACGGAACGATGACAGATTTTTTGCACGCGATCTATTTAGTGACGAATCGTCATTCACGAACAGCGGTAACATAAAACGCACTATTGGGCAACGGAAAATCCACCAGGAACATCACCGACCTTGGCGTTTTAATGTATGGTGCGGCATTATGGGAGGAAGGATAATTGGCCCCCATTTTATCGATGGCAATCTAAATGGTGCAGTATCCGGCACATAGCTCGCGTGCGGTTGAAGCGGTATTGAATAGCATATTTCATGACAGGTGGATTGGTCGTCGAAGCACCATACCATGACCCGCATGTTCACCGCATCTGACGTCCTCCCAGGATTTATTTCTGAGGGGAAAGTTGAGGGATATTTGCTATCGTGATCCACCGACAACGCCTGACAACATGCGTCAGCGTATTGTCAATGCAGGTGCGAACATTACGGAAGGCGAAGTACTCGCTGTTGAGAGGAATGTCGTTACACGTATTGCCAAAGGCATTGAGGTTGACGGACATCGTTTTGAGCATTTATTGCATTGATGTGGTATTTACAGGTAATCACGCTGTAACAGCACGCGTTTTCAGACATGATAAGTTCACAAAGGTAAATGTATCACATTGGAACAACCGAAATAAACTGTTCAAACGCACCTACGTTCTGTATTTTAATTTAAAAAACCTACCTGTTACCAACTGGTCGTCTAAAATTGTTGGCCATACGTTTGTGACTATTACAGCGCCATTTATCACAAAGCGAAAAAAGTGGTCGAACTAAAACATTCATATTTATCTACGTCCTACACGAATTTGTAATTAAAAATGGGTGTTCCTATTTTTTAAAAAACGCAGTTGATATCCGTTTGACCTATGGCAGCGCCATCTAGCGGGCCAACCATAGCGCCATCTGGTTTCCCCCTTCAAGCTAGACAAGTTTCGTACTTGTAGTTTTTTCGTTTGACGCTTATTTCGTGAGATATTTCGCCCGGTAGGTATCAACGGACCACCCTGCATACTGTAGGAAAGGGGCGTGTTCGAAGTAACAGGTGATAAGCAGAGATAATCCTTGTCAAAGATAAAACTTAACTACCGATTGTCGTCTAAGATGAAACTTAACTACCGATTGTCGTCTTCTCAAACATAACACTGTCTAGCGATTCTGTAGAACTACTGTTCATATGTCGCTAAGTTTCCTTGTCTCCTCTTTTCTATTAAAATTATCCTGATGCTTATAAATCTCAATGGCTTCTCTACATAGTCGTGGATAATAATGTGACGTTGTAGATAAAATTTCTGTCTTCACATTGTGGTTTCCTGACTGAAGAGCATGCTCAGCTACAGCTGATTTCTCTATTTTTCGTAGTCGGTAAAGACATTTGCGCTCTTTTAGCCATGTATTTACGCTCCTCTTGGTAGTTCCAATATAAACTTTACCACATGGACACGGAATGTTGTATACACCACGTGTCGACAGAGGAGGGAGTTTATCCTTCACAGATCAGAGTAATTGACTTATTTTCTTTGTTGGTCTAAAGACCGGTCTGATCTCATGTTTCTGCAAAATCTTACCGATCTGATCCGTTACTTTTTTAATAAAAGGGAGAGAGACTATATTTGACCATCCTTGTGGCTCATCCTTGTCCTTCGGTCTTCTGTTTCTTGGTCGTAAAACTCTCTTTACCTCTTTATCTGGGTAGCCATTTTTCTCAAAGGCTTGCTTCAAATATTTTATTTCAGTGTCCAGGTGTTCCAACGTGCATATCCGCTCGGTTCTACCAACAAGACTTTTAATGACACCTCTCTCTTGTTGGTGGTGATTGGACTTTTTATGCAAATATCTGTCCGTGTGTGTTACTTTCCGAAAAACGTTATGCTCCAAACTTCCATTGGATCGTCTCATAATTAAAGCATCCAATAAAGATATTTTATTATCATCAGGTTAACCTCCATTCAGAGGCTGTTGCACGCAGCGACCGTTGTATTGACTTGTAAATAATAGATTTCAGCTATCAGTCGTCCTTTATAAATTGTATTGGCAGATCTAGATTTCAGCTAGAAACTAGCCATTCTCAATGCACTATCATTTTTGACCAATGCATGTAATGCCTGTTGGTTGGGCTTCATCCACAGTTCATTGAATATTCAATTACATGCATTGATCAAAAGTGATAGTGCATTGAGAATGGCTAGTTTCTAGCTGAAATCTAGATCTGCCAATAAAATTTCAAAAGAAAGAATGATAGCTGAAATCTGTTATTTACAAATTTTATTGTCATTTTCCATTTCTATGGTGAACTGGATTTTTGGATTAATGTTATTTAGGTGATCAAAGAATTGTCCAAAGCCTTCCGACCATGAGGCCAAACTACAAATGTGTCATCTATAGTGTGTCATTTGCTTTGTCCAGAGCCAATTGTTCAAATTTCTGCATATAGAAGTTAGCGATCACAGGACCTGATGGGTTACCCATTGCTACACCGTCAAGTTGCTCATAAAATTCATCGTCCCACTAGAAGTTACTCAATGTAAGGCAGTGTGTAAAAAGGGCAGTCAAATCTCCTGGAAAAATATCCGTTATGAAAATCATAACTTCGTTAACTGGAATAAGTGAATAAGGGCACTATGTCAAAACTCACAAGAATATCTACAGGAGCTACAACTAGTCCTTTACGTTTCTCAGTAAAATGATGCGAGTCTTTTATATGAGTCAGTTATACCAATATATGGTTGCAAACTAGTTTGCTAGATATCTCGCTATTTCATACGTGGGAGAATTGATGGCACCAACTATTGTCGGCAGATCTGAAGCACGAAATTAGTAAACAACTTAAATTCAAAGCATACACTGTATTATTAGCCTCTCTTACAATTCTCTTGACTGTCCAGGTTCAATAAATGCATTCCCCTCTCATCCATGTACCTTGGCCTCTGTTCCTGCAGCATGTAGATGCCTGTATTCCGCTTTGGTATTTTCTACAGTTTCTGCATTTTATTCCATGCAAAAGCTGACATGGCTCTTAACAATAAGAAATGGTGATCAATTTCCCCATTCTCTCCATTTTATCAGTAACTGACTGTTATTATGTCAAGCAGCCAAATTGTTATTATTATTATTATTATTAGGTATCTAATTAGCATTCATTTAATGTAGTAAAGTGTTCTACAATAACGTGACACTTTTCCTGTGGAGCTTTAATCAAAACTTTGGTTCCCTGCATGGTTTAATCTTGGGTGAGTTATACTTAGAACCAGAACAAAAATTATCATTGAAGCTGTATAACTGTTAAACAACCAGTGTAGACTTGTAACAGATGACTGGATTAAATGAAAACACAGTAACAGTTTTCAGAGTAACAGCACTCTGCTAATCTTTTATTATTTGTTTACAAACGTGTCTAAGCACATATAGAGGCTAGCAATTTAATGATGATAAATTTGACGCATAATTACCTCTTGGCTTCTAATGCTCCCTGCAAACATATAATTCGTTTTCTTGGTGATGTCATCAGCATTTGTGTAATCAGTCAATGAATGACATTAGCGTAGCCTTACTGCTGAATATTATCTAATTACAACACCTTATAATGTTAAGCAGCATTCTCCAAAGAAACTAACATGGAAATTGATTTGTAAAGAGTTTGGTACACAGGCAGTTTATGTTACTACAGTATTCGTTATTCAGATGTTTTTACTAAATTACATATGTTACAGGTTGTGTACCTGCAATAATTCGTTTCACAATGTTTATGGAAGAGAGTACATAACAAATAAACGTTAAGCTCTCATTAAGATATTAATAATAAGCTGAAATGGATTGTTTGCGGAATGTTTAACCAATGTTATTAGTTCTTTAGGCAATCTATTACTATGGCACAAAACATGTGAAATCCCTTGCTTATTGTTGGGTACAAATCATTGTTACAGTAGTTTAGGGAAAGCTATCAATTTGCAGCAAACTTCATGACACACAGTACAGATCTAGCAAGTAGGTGGGCCCCTCCCCTGATAACTGTACAAACTTTTGTTAGTGTGTCTGCAATGATTTGTTTCTTATTTAAGATATCCACATTTTTGTGTGAACCTGGTACAATAAATTTTATTTTTAGACTATGATATAATGACTCCACTCACACTGTATATGTATTGATAATTCTGCTTGTATATCACTAAACACCAAATAGTTATTTTTACCAGTACGGTGTTAGACACCGTATGTTAAGCTGCATCATTATTATACTCTCTTGTGAGCTTGCGTATAAGGTGCTTACATCTTCATTGGTCAATGTTACACCAACTTTGGTAGCACATTCCACGAAATGTCCAGGGCTACATAAATGAGATGACAAACAAACATTGTATTATGATATTACTGTTGCTGTTTCATTTATCTACAAAGTGTTTTCAAGGATTGCTCCCTCATTCTCAGTCATGTTTACATCAGATTCATTTCTATGGATTTTTTGGTGGAACTGTCATCTGTGTTTTACAGTGTCACTGTAATATGTGCCAATAACTTAGTAATCCATGAAGAATTTGATATTGTACACTGAACACACATTTCTGTACAAGTTAAGGTCACACTGGAATTGAATGTTTTATATGTAAATTATAGTTTACACTATATATAAGAAGCTACTGAAAACTCTTATACAGATAATCAATGCTTCATTGCTTAGTAAATATTATTCAGGATTCTTATTATGTTTATGTAAATTTGGATCCCCATATAAATTCATCACATACCATTTATTTTCTGCTGTAATTTATAAACCTCATTATAAACGCCACTGCAAGTGTGGCCATTGTTTTTATGCATCTTCATCAATGACAGATGTCTCAGGCATGACAGAGTTATATACATTTTGTAACATAAGTGATCATTCTTAACAAGATAACTTGGGAAAGAATTTGTATGTATCACAGCCTATTTATCACCATAAATGGTTTGAACATACATTAACTGTGTTCATACAATGCAGAAACACAGTCTCCAGTTGTATTGAGCTCTGTAATAAGATTATGGTTTGGAAGTATTTATCCTTAAAGTGATGTAAACATTTTGCTCTAGAACATACTATCTGGAAAATAATAATTTTACATATAGTTATCATAGAACACACTGTTTCAAAGTAACAGTTGTTGTTGGTAATGTATTGTAATTGCATTACATAAGGCAGATGTAACATTTTACGACAGTCATAAAGTTCAAGTCACCTCAACCTCTTTAACAAGAGAGATATTTCTTTTCTATAAAAATGTGGGGATGTTTTTCATCTTGAAATAAAGTGTTCTAAGTTAACTCAAAAGAAGTCCTTGAAGGCTTGACACATTCTGTGGAATAAGCTGTACCTCAAAACGAAATGCACAGGCAAAAGAGATGTTTACTTGTGAATTAAAACTTTTATAAATAAATTGAAAGATCCCATAAGTTCTGGATGCATTCTATTTAATAAACAATGATAAAGAAGACAAATACTTTTGTGAAACAAAAAATATAATACTTTATCTAAATCTGTATTATTGTTGCTGTAACGTAGTTTTTTAAATTTCTCATTTTTTTTTAACTGCCTCCCAGTTTGGTTTTATTCCACCTTAAATTTGTATGAAACTTGGGCTCCATAGGGTAACAGACGTAGGCTAGCTTATGACCTTCAAAAGTGGAGAAAATAGGACCATCAACTTCTTAAAATTTATTTCTGCATTACAGATTTAATAATTACCTGAACCACACAGGTTGTTTACTGCAGCCTCCTTAACCTATATTGTTCTCATTTCAAAAACTGCATTAGTTAGGCAGCATCACACACCAGTGACCCTAAGTCAGATCGATGGGAGAGTGAGCCAAGGTGTCCCTGTTGTATTCCACTTTCGTGTGAAGGTAGCTGTCATTCAAGAACAATATCTTTGTCTTCAGGTAATGTTTTTGTTCAGATAACAGCCACATGAAATAACTGGCAGCAAACTGCCACCAGTCTAACAAATGTTACTGTTTTTTGGTTTGCAGCTGCCCTCACAGTAGTTGTGAGGGCAGTGATGAATCAATGATAAAATGCACTGATTCTGAAAAATCTGAGAAACTGCTTACAAAAATTAGGATATTCAAGCAATGGAAACAATACCAAAAATATAACGAATCTTCAGTGTGATTTGCAATCCTTCTTGTTGAAGCACCACATAGTGGAGCATCATTCCACTCTCCAGAGCCTATCTGTCAATGTAAAATGGTTCGCAAAAGCTATAACTGTTTCAAAAATAGTTCCACAATTAATTTTACTTATCTGCAAAAGTGACGAATGTAATGAATGATATTTCTATTTTCCTTGTCAGCATGTATGTTAAAGCATGGTTTGTGCAACTTCTAGGAACAAAGTACTTTATTTAAATTTCACCATTGTTTAAAAGTTTCGTAAATAACAATCTGCCAGTCACAATATTTCTCATATGGCTTCACCAAAACATGCAAATCCATTTATGATATATGTTTCCTGAATCTGTTATCTTGACACTTTTGTTTCCAATTTCTCTTCTGAATCAAAACAGGAAATGCTCATTCAACTTAAGTTTGAAGCAGAACAGTAGGACAAATGTATGAAAATGAGTGAATAAAACAGTCATTACTAGATGGAACTATTTTTTCTAACAAAGCAACACTATGTTTTGCCAAATTTGACTTGAGTGATCAGTTCTGTGCAACAGATCCTTTGTGGCGTCATAAAAATGAATATTTCATTACTTCTCTACACCTAGTTAGTAAATTGAAAGTTTTTAATGGTCTAGCTTAGACATGTGATTAGTTCATAGAGAACAAAGAATAAATAATTTAAGAAAAACGCGAGACAGAAGCAATACATGCTTCAGCTTTCATCTGTCATCAAAAGTTTTCAGGAAACAACAGAGAGACTTTACAAAGTTATTAGGAATTTTTAACAGGCATGGGATATTCTCATAATATTTACTTCATAAATATATAAATAATAGGATTATATGTTTTTTAATTGAATTAATAAAGCAACACAAAAAATTAATGTTAATCAGGCACTTTTAGATGATATTCTTAGATAAAAAATAAATGAGATTTTATGCCATTTTTGTTGTATTCCATATGAAAAAACTAGGAGCAAATCTTCCCTTTTTCCTACTGGCATCAAATTGCAAGCAATTTATTTCCTTTCAAGCAATGTAACCAAACTGGAGGGTAGTACACAGACAAGAATTACACTAAGAAAATAGGATCGACAATACTGTGAGTTTATCTTAAAAAAACTTAAGGGATATTTTCCACACAAGATAATGTTAACTGTATGAAGTCCACTGAATGAACCTTGTGTTTTTACGTGAGTATTTTTCTTCTACTATTTGACTTTCTCCTGCTTTCAGTTGCTATCGAGTGTAGGGAATGAAGTGCAATGAGTAAAATGGTCTGATTAAGATGGTGCACAAATGGATATGTATTTTAGAATTAACGAAAATAATGTAACAACTGTAGTATAATTATACTTAAGGAAAGATTATACATCACTGTAAAAATTGATTCATCTAACACTAATTTATGAAATGAACCAAGGGTAGATACATTAATGTATCACACCACAAAAACACAAATTTTGACATTTAATTTTTAACATTCTTAAGCTTAACCTCATATTAAGTATTGATATTTTTAAATTACATCTGTTATGTCATATTTAACTATACAGGAGGATTCAGAAACAAGTATTGCAAGGGCAGAAGTTATGAGATTAAAGTGGAGTGAGTGATATTGTGTGATTGTAATGCTGTACAAATATTTGTGTGTTTGTGAGTATCTGGTACTATTGCTGTAGCGTAATTATGCTTTAAATATGATACTATACCTCCATGTTAATGAATATGTCAAGTGTTACTTTGTATAACGAGACAAGAACAAATAAATTACTTGTGTTACAACAGAGCAAATGCAGATGTCGACATTAATAAGATGGGGGTAACTGTTTAAAACTATATGTGGCCAGAATTAATAATTTTGGTGACTGTGAACAGAACAACTGGTTTGTAAATTAATTTATAACACCTGAAAGCTGAACCTTACATCCAGTATTTGTTAAAAATGATGTTGATTACAATGACTTCAAATATACAGGAAGATGCAGAAGTGAGAATTGGAGAAGTGGTGGAACTGAATTGGAGTGAGTGATATGATGTGACTGAGATGACGCAAAAATATATGAGTGTTTAAGAGTAGATTGAAGTAATATTAGAGCTGTAGCGTAATTACACTTGTGACATGATAACATATTTCTATATAAATTGATATATCAATTACTAGATTACAAAATGAAACAAGAAGAAGTACATTAACGGCTTTGCAGCACAAAAAAATGTAATGGCAGTATGAAGAGGAGCGAGTTTAGTTCTTGAACAAAATTTTGGATAAAATAAACAACATTGGTGAATGTGAGCAGTGCAATTTGTCTGCAGTTTGATTTGTAGCATCCTGAAGCTTAACCCGACATCCTGTAGTATTACTCTTGAAATGTATCAGTTAAGAATGGGGAGGGTGCATGGCATTGTGAGATTCATTTCACGTCTTGGGCAGTGCCCTCACACTGTACTATATGTCACGACTACAAAAGTGTTGAAGTGCCTTTCCATGAGGTGACACCATACTTGACGGCCAACATCTGCTCCGCAGTCGGCTGTTTATGGTAGGTGGGGCTACGGGTGGTGGTGGTGGTGGCAGTGGCAGGGGTCCTGGGTTCAGCCCCAGACTCGTACATACTGGTCCCAGGAGCATGTGGCCACAGCCATGCCATTGGGGGACACGTTCAGTGATGTCACCCTGTTCTCATGCCCAGACAGCGTGCCTGCAAGAATAACGACAACATACATGTCAATGGCAGTTCACAACCATCATCTGAAATCTCAGTCTTGCAGAGTAATGACTTACAGGTACATGTTAACTGGATTATTATAAAAGGTAGTGAGACAGCAATTCACAGTGAAAACAGTGTGAGCTATGACTTTCAACTCATAAAAAACTGACTGCAGAGTACTCAGAAAATTACTTCTCTGTTACCCATGTGGATGAAATGGAAGGGGGGGGGGGGGGGTTGGAGAATGGCAGTGGCAGGAGGACTGGTAGTGAATGGCTATGTCCGAGTAGGGGGTATACAGTTCAACAGCTGAAGCCTTTGGTCAAACCCCTATTTCACACAACATCCAAGCTACAACCAGTATGTCTGCAGATGCTAGTGCTAATTGGCTATGCCAGTAATTTGACAACAAGACATTTGGAATAAACGGTGTGTGACTAGGGCACTGAAAAAAAATCAACACATGTACAGCTGGTGTTGCTGCATCTAATGGATGGAGCACACAGCCCAGCAGATGACAGCAAACTGAGCAGTCGCCCATTCAACACAAAGGAACAGACTCACTCAGCGGTCGGGACGAGAACATGATTCTGTGCATGACCCAGGTGACTTTGTGTGAGCTCTATAAAGATGGTTTTGGGAGTGCTAAGCACAATGGTCATATACTCGCAATCAAAACAATGTGTAAATGGCATAAATATAAATAGCACTAGGCCTGCGAGTAGCTCTGAATAAACTACAAAGGGTGCAGCTGTGCTATGTACCATAACTAAACAAATATGGTATCCTGTATGCTTTCGAATTGAACAATGTATGTACAGTAATGCTCCATAATTTACTAGGCATCACATGTTCACGTTAATCACATCTTGAAACTAGAAGCCTACGAGAGAACAAGAGATGGATGGATTAACAAACTGGATTCATCATGAGATCCCATGCCGGTGTCACAATATTAGAATCTAGCAACGATGCAAAATAAAGCCTACAAAAGACTTTTTTAACAGACTCTTAGGTAGGGACACGTATGCCGAGGTTATGTATTCATTGCTCTATGCACAAAAGGTATATGATCGTATTACACTCCATTCAGTAAAACAAACACACACACACGTAATACTTCAATTTTTGACTGTGAGAACATCCTCAACGAAATATCATGACCCAGAAATAAATTAATGTGGTTCCAATCACCTGTTTCGACCAAGATTTTTGGGAGGCTACACTTGGTTGTAAGGTGTATGCCAGAACTGGTAAGCCCCTCTCATTTATTTCAAACTGGGATCCCCATCTGCCCAACTATTAGCTTGTCTGATAATTGACTGAATGCTCCACCAAAAATAAATAAATTAATAAAATAAAAAATGAATGGTATTCAGTTTGTAATGAATCAAAAATTTATTACATTTTATAAATAAGGAAATGCCTTCAATCCTCTCATCTTTATTAATTAATCACTGCTTCTGATTTACATTTATAAACAACTAACCCAGTTTATGGAGCAAGGTCCCAGTTGTAAGTTGCAAATCTAATGGCTTCTGGGGCTACAAAAACTTGATTCGACATAATTTGTGAACGAATTTAATAATCAAAATGCAGTCATAATCCATTCATTAAGAGATATAATCTTATGTTCAAGGTTTAAGACAGCAAAACACGTATAACAGTTAGGAAATGTGTACATGTGTTGAGGCTGCATAGCTTGCTGCATGCAGATACCCAGGCTATAGTCACACAGTATCTGAGAATGAGAGAACTTAGCAACTTCCAACAGACTTAACATTTCATTTCAGAACTTCCCTAAACTTTTTCTCGATTGCATGTTTAACATCAAATGCTCATTTGTAAAGTAATCAAAGTTTGAACTCCTTTTATATGTTGGAGTTCACTTCTTTAAAGACTCTGTGGTGTACTGGTTCTTATCTAATTAATCACTGAGTCATACGGCACAATAATTTACGGTGTCAGTTAGAGAAGAAGATTATTTTATTTAGTAATTTAAGACTGACTAACAGTTACGTTGTCAGTGTACAAATATAATTCCATCAATAGTGCAGATTATCAAAATCTTATATATATATATATATATATATATATATATATATATATATATATAAATTTTAGAGTTTGCACCGAAGATTACATCGCGTGTGTGAATATATATATATATATTCATGCATGGAGTGTGGGAAGAATAATTCTTTGAATGCCTCTGTGCATACAGTAATTATTCTAATCTTATCCTCATCATCCCTATATGAGTGATACATAGGGGGTTTTAGTATATACCTAGAATCATAAAGCCACTTCTTGAAACTTTGCTGATAGACCTTTTTTGGGATAGCTTATGTGTTTTGTCTATCTTCAAGAGCCTTCCAGTTGAGTTCCTTCAACATCTCTGTGACACACTCCCACAGCTTAAACAAACCTGTGACCATTTGTGCTGCCTTTTCTGTATACGTTCAATATCCCCTATTAGTCCTATTTGCTATGGATCCCACACACTTGAGCAACATTCTAGAACCCATTGCATGAGTAATTTGTAAGCAATCTCCTTTGTTGACTGACTGCACTTCCCCAGCATTCTACCAATAAACCCGAAGACAAACCACCTGCCCTACTCACAACTAAACTTATGTCATTATTCCACTTCATATTCTTAGAAAGTGTTACATGCAGGTATTTGTATGAGTTGGCTAATTCCAACAGTGACTCACTGATATTATAGTCATAGGTTACAACGCTTTTTCGTACGCTGAAGTGCAAAATTTTACATTCCTGAACATTTAAAGCAAGTTGCCAATGTTTGTACCACTTTGAAATGTTATCAAGATCCTACTGGATATTTATGCAGATTCTTTCAGTTAGTAGTTCGTTATAGATAACTGCACCATCTGCAAAACGCCTGATTTTACCATTAATATTGTCTGCAAGACCATTGATATACATCATGAACAGCCAGGGGCCCAACACACATCCGATGTCACTTCTACATCTGATGATGTCTCTCCATACAAGATAACATGTTATGTCCTCTCTACCAAAACGTCCTCAATCCAGTCACAAATTTCACTTGATGCCCCATATGATCATAGATTTGACAACAAGCGTAGGTGTAGTACTGAGTCAAACACTTTTCAGAAATCTAGAAATACAGCATCTACCTGATTGTCTTGATCCAAAGTTGTCAGTATGTCATGAGAGAAAAGTGCGAGTGTGTGTTTTCACATGATCGATGTTTTCTAAATCCACGCTGGCTAGCAGTGAGGAGGTCCTTCTGCTCAAGATACCTCATTACGTTTGAGCTAAGATTCTACAACAAATTCATGCCAAGGATATTGGACAGTAGTTTTTGGATCAATACAAGTATGACTCATGGCTTTTTCCAAGAACTGGGCACGGTTTTTTGGTCGAGGGATCTACCACAGTTAGAAAAGGGACTAAGTCAGCCGCAAATTCAGTATAAAGTCTGACAGCAATTCCTTCGGCGCCTGGAGCTTTGTTCTGTTTCAGCGATATCAGCTATTTCTCAACACCACTGACACTAATACATATTTCATTAATCTTTTCAGTGGTATGAGGATTAAATCGAAAAAGTTCTCCTGGGTTTTACACTGCAAATGAACTTTTGAAAATGGAGTTAAGCATTTCAGCTTTTCTTTGTTACCCTCAGTTTCGCTAGGGACAGGTGCCACTGACTTTGGTGCCACTAACAGCCTTTACATATGACCAGAATCTCTTTGGTTTCTGTGAACGATCAATTGACAATATTCTGCTACAGTAGTCGCTGAAGGTATCACGCGTTGCTCTCTTGACAGCCGAACTTATTTCATTCAGAATGTCTCTATCTATATCCCTACACTTCGTTTTACATGTATTATGCAATACTCTCAGTTTCTTCAGAAGGTTCTTTTAAGTGACTGTATACCATGGGGTTCCCTCTCATTATGCACTGTTCTACTGGGTACACATCTATCCAGTACATGATCAACTATTCTTTTAAACTTGAGCCAGAGTTCCTCTACATGTTCTTGTCCTGTGATGAAAGTTTCATATTTCTCATTGAGATATGACACTGCTAATTTTTTGACTAGTTTACTGAAAATATATATCTTTCTGCATGTTTTAGTTGTTCTTTGTACTTTGTTGCCACAACCACACCATGGTCAGTGATACCAATTTCGATGTGGACATCCCCAAAGAGGTCAGGTCTATTTGTTGCCATTACATCCAATATGTTTCCATCATGAATGGGGTTCCTAGCTATCTGTTACAGGTAGTTTTCAGAGAAGGCGTTTAGTAGTTTCACAGGATCTCTTATCACACCTGTCACTAACGAAACTGTAATTTTCCCAATTATTTATTGGATCATGAAAGTCTCCACCAGTGATTACAGTGTCATACGGGAACTTACATAAAAGTGAATTGAGATTTTCTCTAAAGTTTTTGGTCACATCAGGAGATGAGTCTGGTGGGCGATGGAAGGATTCAGCTATCATTTTATGCCCACCCCTGATACTGAGCCTTTCCCAAACAGTTTTACAAGCAGCTTAAATTTCTAACTTGGTGGATTTGAATTAATAAGCCACCACCATTTCCCATGTGCCTATCCTTTCGATATACACTTAAATTCTCCTCAAAAATCTCACTGCTATAAATGTCAGATTTCAACCAGCTTTCTGTGCCTCGTTTTGTGTGAGCTTCACTGTTTTTCATGAGCGCTTCAAACTCTGTTGCTGTGTTGTCAATGCTTCAGCAGTTTACCATTAGGATTTTAATACTTTAACCTATTGGAAGCACTTTTTTTCGATCTTACACTGATACTTCTGGGTTTCCTACAGCTATCGTTATATGGATTGGATAGAGTCACCCAATCTAAAAGAACCCTTGTGTGCACCCGAAACACAGCCAGCTACCTGAGTAACAGCCTTTGATATGTAGTGCACACCTGACCCATTTAGGGGGACCTTGCAGTTCTCAACCCTATGGTGCAAGTCCAGGAAATCCGCAGTTCGTGGTATAGTGGCTAGCGTTGCTGTCTCTCGACCACAGGGTCCCAAGTCCGATTCCAGGCCAGGTTGGCGATTTTCTCTGCCTGGGGACTGCATGTTCGTGCTATCCTCATCATTCATCATCATTCGTGAAACTGGTAGATTGGACTGTGTAGAAGATTGGGACCTTGTATGAATGAACGGGTACATAATATTTTGCATGACTATTTGGACATGAGAAAGCTACCTGCAAGATGGGTTCCGCCATTGCTCACGCTTGACCAAAAACGGAATCGTGTGAAGTGTTGCAAGGATGGTTTTCAGCTGTTCAGGAAGAATCTGCAGGACTCTAAGTGTCGTTTCGTCACTGTGTGTGAAACATGGATACATTACTATACTCCAAACCACAATCTAAACAATGGGTTACCAAGAGAGAATCTGCACCAAAAAAGGCGAAGACCATTTCTTCGGCCGGAAAGGTTATGCTGACTGTCTTTTGGGATTCACAAGGGATAATCCTCATCGACTGTCTGGAAAAGGGTAAAACTATTACACGTGCATATTATTCATCGTTATTGGACGGTTTGAAACCCAAGCTGCAAAAAAAAAAAAACACCGGCGATTGGACAGCAAATAAGTCCTTTTCCATCACGACAATGCGCCAGCACACACGTCAACCGTTGTGGTTGCAAAATTAATGGAAATAGGATTCTAAGTCGTTTCACATCCCCCCTATTCCATAAGACTTGGCTCCCTCGGAGACTATGCCGAAAAACAAAAAAGTTTACCCCAAACAAGTAAGTAGTTTTTATTTTTGCACGGACCTTTCAAACGCCCTCGTATATACAGGGTGAGTCACTAACTATTGCCACCTAGAATAACTCCGAAAGTATGATTTTAGCTGAAACGTTTGTGGGACAAATGTTGCATGGAGGAACGTGGGCTATAATATGACATTGGTTTTATGTTGCTAGGTGGGATCGCATCAGGGATATGAATGTCAACTTTGTTTTTTTTTTTTTTTAAAGTGGGATGCTATAGTTTGGTACTTATTTTCTTCTAGCAGCTATCGAGACGAATGCAATGACGTGTAACAGTAAGGTCTTTGAAGGTCAACAAAGGTCAAAATGGTGGCATTAAGATCCATTTACAGAAGGTGTTCGAAGTGATGACCATTGGAATCAGTGCAGTGCTCCACTCTTCTTATCATGGATTGAGTGGTATTCCTTATCACTTTGGCACTTATCAAAGCACATGCTCTGACAGACAATTCTCTCTCGTATATCGTGCAAATAGTAAATATTCGCCGAATACGGTGTATCCATCTAACGTGCCATTGGCATGTAAACACCATTTGATGATTTCGCAATACAACACTGATAGTAACTATAAGACTAGTATCGTCGAATTAAGCGAATGTGAATGATGTATTCGAAGAACAACTCCATTTGCTTCTCATTTACAGAGAATGCCAACGAAATTTAGTGAAAGCTATAGACTTATACAATGAAAGATATCCTCAACATACTCACTCTACACGTCGTACATTTAAATATGTGTATGATAAATTGAGAACAACTGGACCTTTAATGCATCGGAAACACTTCCGACAAAGGAAAGTTACTGACGAGGAAGCGGAAATTGGTACTCTTGTCACTGTGGTCGAGATTCTTGTTAGGCATGAGGCAGAGTAGTGTTGTTCATGTTCTGCATTGCCATAAACATCATCCTTACCATATCAGCCCCCACCAAGAATTAACTGGTACGGATTGTATGCGTCGCATTGAATTCTGCCGATGGGCTCAACTTCAGATTCAGGGGGAATGACACATTTATTAATTTGATTTTATTTACTGACGAGGGTACATTCACAAATCGTGGAAATGTTAATTTGCATAACATGCATTGTTAGGCAATTGAAAATCCATGTTGGCTGCGGCAAGTTGCAACACCAAAAACTGTGGTCGGTGAATGTATGGTGTGGGATTCTGGAGGACAGAATTATAGGCCCCTATTTCATCAACGGAAACCGTAATGGTAGGAAGTACACCACATTCCTGCACGTAATATTAGATATGTTATTGGAAGAACAAGGAACAGAATGTGGTATCAACACAATGGGTGTCCGGCACATTTTTCGCTGATGGCTACAAATGAGTTGCTGAGACAATTCCCAAATCATTGGACTGGATGCGGAGAAGATGTGTCGTGGCCGGCTCGCTCGCCAGACTTGACGCCTCTGGATTGTTTTTTTGTCAGGATTCGTATAAGACATTGTTTATAAAGACGTTCCAACTACACCTGAAGTTATGCAAGAGAGAATTGTCAGAGCATGTGCTTCGATAAGTGCAGATGTGATAAGGAGTACCGCTCAGTCCGTGAGAAGAAGATTGCCGCACTGCACGGATACCAATGGTCATCACTTCGAACACCTTCTGTAAACGGACGTTCATGCCACCATTTTGAGCTTTGTTGACCTTCGAAGACCTTACTGTTCAACATCTTTGGATTCGTTTCGATAGCCGCTATCAGAAAATAAGTACCAAACTACACCGTCCTATTTTTTAAAAAAAAAACAAAACCAAGTTGATATTCATATCTTAGACGCGACCCCGCCTAGCAAGAAAAAACCACCGTCATACTATGGCCCCCGTTGTCTCATGCAGCTTTTGTTCCACAAACCTCCCGGCTCCAATCATACTTTCGGAGTGACTTTTGGCGGCAATAGTTAGTGACTCACCCCGTATAGTGACTAATTCCACATCATTACGATTTATCGTGCAAATGACACATGCAGCATGAAACTATTGGCATATCACATAGCATGGTATATATATATATACACTCCTGGAAATTGAAATAAGAACACCGTGAATTCATTGTCCCAGGAAGGGGAAACTTTATTGACACATTCCTGGGGTCAGATACATCACATGATCATACTGACAGAACCACAGGCACATAAGCACAGGCAACAGAGCATGCACAATGTCGGCACTAGTACAGTGTATATCCACCTTTCGCAGCAATGCAGGCTGCTATTCTCCCATGGAGACGATCGTAGAGATGCTGGATGTAGTCCTGTGGAACGGCTTGCCATGCCATTTCCACCTGGCGCCTCAGCTGGACCAGCGTTCGTGCTGGACGTGCAGACCGCGTGAGACGACGCTTCATCCAGTCCCAAACATGCTCAATGGGGGACAGATCCGGAGATCTTGCTGGCCAGGGTAGTTGACTTACACCTTCTAGAGCACGTTGGGTGGCACGGGATACATGCGGACGTGCATTGTCCTGTTGGAACAGCAAGTTCCCTTGCCGGTCTAGGAATGGTAGAACGATGGGTTCGATGACGGTTTGGATGTACCGTGCACTATTCAGTGTCCCCTCGACGATCACCAGTGGTGTACGGCCAGTGTAGGAGATCGCTGCCCACACCATGATGCCGGGTGCTGGCCCTGTGTGCCGAGGTCGTATGCAGTCCTGATTGTGGCGCTCACCTGCACGGCGCCAAACACGCATACGACCATCATTGGCACCAAGGCAGAAGCGACTCTCATCGCTGAAGACGACACGTCTCCATTCGTCCCTCCATTCACGCCTGTCGCGACCACTGGAGGCGGGCTGCACGATGTTGGGGCGTGAGCGGAAGACGGCCTAACGGTGTGCGGGACCGTAGCCCAGCTTCATGGAGACGGTTGCGAGTGGTCCTCGCCGATACCCCAGGAGCAACAGTGTCCCTAATTTGCTGGGAAGTGGCGGTGCGGTCCCCTACGGCACTGCGTAGGATCCTACGGTCTTGGCGTGCATCCGTGCGTCGCTGCGGTCCGGTCCCAGGTCGACGGGCACGTGCACCTTCCGCCGACCACTGGCGACAACATCGATGTACTGTGGAGACCTCACGACCCACGTGTTGAGCAATTCGGCGGTACGTCCACCCGGCTTCCCGCATGCCCACTATACGCCCTCGCTCAAAGTCCGTCAACTGCACATACGGTTCACGTCCACGCTGTCGCGGCATGCTACCAGTGTTAAAGACTGCGATGGAGCTCCGTATGCCACGGCAAACTGGCTGACACTGACGGCGGCGGTGCACAAATGCTGCGCAGCTAGCGCCATTCGAGGGCCAACACCGCGGTTCCTGGTGTGTCCGCTGTACCGTGCGTGTGATCATTGCTTGTACAGCCCTCTCGCAGTGTCCGGAGCAAGTATGGTGGGTCTGACACACCAGTGTCAATGTGTTCTTTTTTCCATTTCCAGGAGTATATATATATATATATATATATATATATATATATATATATATATATATGGTGGTCCATTGATCGTGACCAGGACAAATATCTGAGGAATAAGCGTCAAACGAAAAAACCACAAAGAAGGAAACTCGTCTAGCTTGAAGGAGAAAACCATATGGCGCTATGGTTGGCCCGCTAGATGGCGCTGCCATAGGTCAAACGGATATCAACTGCGTTTTTTTAAATAGGAATCCCCATTTTTTATTACATATTCGTGTAGTATGCAGAGAAATATGAATGTTTTAGTTGGTCCACTTTTTTCGCTTTGTGATAGATGATGCTGTAATAGTCACAAACATATGGCTCACAATTTCAGACGAACAGTTCGTAACAGGTAGGTTTTTTAAATTAAAATACAGAACGTAGGTACGTTTGAACATTTTATTTCGGTTGTTCCAATGTGATACATGTACCTTTGCGAACTTATCATTTCTGAGAACGCATGCTGTTACAGCGTGATTACCTGTAAATACCACATTAATGCAATAGATGCTCAAAATGATGCCCTCAACCTCAGTGCATTTGGGAATACGTGTAACGACATTCCTCTCAACAGCGAGTAGTTCGCCTTCCGCAATGTTCGCACCTGCATTGACAATGCGCTGACGCATGCTGTCAGGCGTTGTCGGTGGATCACGATAGCAAATATCCTTCAACTTTCCTCACAGAAAGAAATCCGGGGACGTCAGATGCGGTGAACGTGTGGGCCACGGTATGGTGCTTCGACGACCAATCCACCTGTCATGAAATATGCTATTCAATACCGCTTCAACTGCACGCGAGCTATGTGCCGGACATCCATCATGTTGGAAGCGTCGCACAGTTTTCCGATTGTGCAAGAATTTCAACAGTTTCCTCAACCCTGGTCACTAATGCAGCTGTTCACTAGCTTTCCCAACTGTCCATGCATTTGTTGCTATGCACTGCTAACAATCTGAATGTGTGGCGAGAAGTGCCCAGCTCGCTGCACATTACCGACTTCCCCACCAGTGCTCACCTGTGCTGGAGCAGCTCATTTGTAGGAGGTTACTGATGTCCTCGTTGCTCCGTCCGTCATTGGTTATTTTACTGCCTAGGTAGCAGAATTCCTTAACTTCATTGACTTCGTGACCATCAATCCTGATGTTCAGTTTCTCGCTGTTCTCATTTCTACTACTTCTCATTACCTTCGTCTTTCTCCGATTTACTCTCAAACCATAATGAGTATACAGTATGGTTTGAGAGTAAATCGGGTAACACGAAGGTAATGAGAAGTAGTAGAAATGGGAACAGCGAGAAACTTAACATCAGGATTGATGGTCACGAACTCAATGAAGTTAAGGAATTCTGCTACGTAGGCAGTAAAATAACCAATGACGGACGGAGCAACGAGGACATCAAAAGCAGACTCGCTATGGCAAAAAAGGCATTTCTGGCCAAGAGAAGTCTACTAATATCAAATACCGGCGTTAATTTGAGGAAGAAATTTCTGAGGACGTACGTCTGGAGTACAGCATTGTATGGTAGTGAAACATGGACTGTGGGAAAACCGGAACAGAAGGGAATCGAAGCATTTGAGATGTGGTGCTATAGACGAATGTTGAAAATTAGGTGGACTGATAAGGTAAGGAATGAGGAGGTTCTACGCAGAATCGGAGAGGAAAGGAATATGTGGAAAACATTGATAAGGAGAAGGGACAGGATGATAGGACATCTACTAAGACATGAGGGAATGACTTCTATGGTACTAGAGGGAGCTGTAGAGGGCAAAAACTGTAGAGGAAGACAGAGACTGGAATACGTGAAGCAAATAATTGAGGACGTAGGTTGCAAGTGCTACTCTGAGATGAAGAGGTTAGCACAGGAAAGGAATTCGTGGCGGGCCGCATTAAACCAGTGAGTAGACTGATGACCAAAAAAAAAAAAAAACACTGACCGCAGTGTGAGAGTTTGAGGGTGTCCCAGGAGTGTATGGAGTTGTCGTCGGCGCCGGCCAGCAGGTAGCGGCCGGACAGGGAGAGCCCGCAGCAGGTGAAGCCGGGGCCGCCGTTGCCCGCCGGCGTCTCGTAGCGCGCCACCTGCTGGTCAGACCGCAGGTCCCACAGCCGGGCGGACTTGTCTTCAGACGCCGTCGAGAACGCCTGGCCCCCCGGGTGGAACTGAAACACACACAGACCGCACGCCTACGCTAGTGCACACTGCCCACTGGGCACAGTGGCTACGTAGATACATACCGGGTGAGTTTAACGTTGATGGTTTTTAAGATGAATTACAATCAGTAATGCAACATTGCTGCCAAAAATTAATTATATTCTGAAAACGCTTCAAGTATTTACTGTTGGTAATGAAATGATTTTACAAACGTTCAAATGGGACTTACTTTTTACAATAATCTTACAACAAGCATTGTGCAAACATACCTTCAGTAGTCTCGAGTTTCTCAAAAAAATACACTCCTGGAAATTGAAATACGAACACCGTGAATTCATTGTCCCACGAAGGGGAAACTTTATTGACACATTCCTGGGGTCAGATACATCACATGATCACACTGACAGAACCACAGGCACATAGACACAGGCAACAGAGCATGCACCATGTCGGCACTAGTACAGTGTATATCCACCGCAGCAATGCAGGCTGCTATTCTCCCATGGAGACGATCGTAGAGATGCTGGATATAGTCCTGTGGAACGGCTTGCCATGCCATTTCCACCTGGCGCCTCAGTTGGACAAGCGTTCGTGCTGGACGTGCAGACCGCGTGAGATGACGCTTCATCCAGTCCCAAACATGCTCAATGGGGGACAGATCCGGAGATCTTGCTGGCCAGGGTAGTTGACTTACACCTTCTAGAGCACGTTGGGTGGCACGGGATACATGCGGACGTGCATTGTCCTGTTGGAACAGCAAGTTCCCTTGCCGGTCTAGGAATGGTAGAACGATGGGTTCGATGACGGTTTGGATGTACCGTGCACTATTCAGTGTCCCCTCGACGATCACCAGTGGTGTACGGCCAGTGTAGGAGATCGCTCCCCACACCATGACTCCGGGTGTTGGCCCTGTGTGCCTCGGTCGTATGCAGTCCTGATTGTGGCGCTCACCTGCACAGCGCCAAACACGCATACGACCATCATTGGCACCAAGGCAGAAGCGACTCTCATCGCTGAAGACGACACGTCTCCATTCGTCCCTCCATTCACGCCTGTCGCGACACCACTGGAGGCGGGCTGCACGATGTTGGGGGGTGAGCGGAAGACGGCCTAACGGTGTGCGGGACCGTAGCCCAGCTTCATGGAGACGGTTGCGAATGGTCCTCGCCGATACCCCAGAAGCAACAGTGTCCCTAATTTTCTGGGAAGTGGCGGTGCGGTCCCCTACGGCACTGCGTAGGATCCTACGGTCTTGGCGTGCATCCGTGCGTCGCTGCGGTCCGGTCCCAGGTCGACGGGCACGTGCACCTTCCGCCGACCACTGGCGACAACATCGATGTAATGTGGAGGCCTCACGCCCCACGTGTTGAGCAATTCGGCGGTACGTCCACCCGGCCTCCCGCATGCCCACTATACGCCCTCGCTCAAAGACCGTCAACTGCACATACGGTTCACGTCCACGCTGTCGCGGCATGCTACCCGTGTTAAAGACTGCGATGGAGCTCCGTATGCCACGGCAAACTGGCTGACACTGACGGTGGCGGTGCACAAATGCTGCGCAGCTAGCGCCATTCGACGGCCAACACCGCGGTTCCTGGTGTGTCCGCTGTGCCGTGCGTGTGATCATTGCTTGTACAGCCCTCTCGCAGTGTCCGGAGCAAGTATGGTGGGTCTGACACACCGGTGTCAATGTGTTCTTTTTTCCATTTCCAGGAGTGTAATTCAGTAATATTAGTTCCTCTTATGATAATAGTCAGCTGATGTCTCTGTACGTCCGTTTATAATCTCTTGTAAGTCACAGCTGGTGGCTGGCAGGCACACCGCTCCTCTCAACCTCTCGCTTCAGACCTGCTACCAACTCGCTTCACATCTCGCTTACTACTGACTTCCTACGAACGCTAAAGTGCGATCTCTCCCGCCAACAATGCTTTCGGGTGCCGACAATCCCTGCTACCATCATAAAATGTATCAATGCGAAGCCTTTCTCGCTCTTTTCTTAAAACGTATCCATACGGGTTCTCCCGCCCTTTTTAAAACTATGTCAATCTGCGGTCTCTCCCGCCAACAATACTTTGGTGCAGACGTTCCCTACTACCACAATTATTTCCAAAATGACAAATATTAATTATTCCTACTAAATCCTATTAATAAAATATAAACATCTTTCGTAAATTGTGGTTAGACAATAGAAATACACACGTCTTACAATCTCTACCAAGAAGCCATAAGCTTGAAAATTTCTGGTATCTCAACTGCAGATTTTTCAGCGAACTTTAGGACGCTACCTCTGAAAATGAACAAAAATAGACTTGTACCACTATTGAAATAAGCCCTTCATCTGTTCTTCCGCGTTTGCTGGAACCTCATTGGGTATCGTTTCACGTAGAGCAGAAGCTAATCTCTCTAGAGTACAGTCAAGTACTATAATGAGAATACGTTTTATGCTGTGCGTTACGCGTACATCGACTCCGCAATAATACGGGACAGCAGATTTACCGGCTCATTTAACTTGGAGAGCACGTGGTGCAACTAACCTGCAGTGATGGGAACAGTTGTAGTAAAGACGTAAAAAGATACGATCAGAGAACAATATAGCCTTGAATGTCATTTAATTTTCGAACTGAAGGAAATAATGATACAACGCAGGCTGTACGATTCTTAGATAATTGGAAATTTTTGGTAATGTCTAATGGGACCAAACCGCTGAGGTCATCGGTCCCTAAGCTTACGCACTACTTAATTTAACTTAAACTAACTTACCCTATGGACAACAGACACACCCATGCCCGAGGGAGTTCTCCAACCACCGACGGAGCAAGCCGCGCGGACCGCGACAAAACGTTCAAAATGGTTCAAATGTCTCTGAGCACTGTGGGACTTAACATCTGAGGTCATCAGTCCCCTAGAACTTAGAACTACTTAAACCTAACTAACCTAAGGACATCACACACATCCATGCCCGAGGCAGGATCCGAACCTGCGACCGTAGCGGTCGCGCGGTTCCAGACTGAAGCGCCTAGAACCGCTCGACCACCGTGACAAGACGCCTCAGACCGATTCTTAGGTGATCTACTGGAAAACTTAGAATACATAGTACTGTAATTATAAACGAGAGTGATGAAAATTCCTGACTGGGGTAATTTTTCTGCATGAGCTATGTGCGGCGTAAAGCCGCACTGCTAGGATTTCACCAGCTAGTTAAAAGTTGAAGCCAGTGAAGATATTTCAGCTAGTCGTCTGGTAATCTCTGAACTTCTTCCATCCGAGGAAAGCGGTACATTTCAGTACCGCCACGCTGATACCGACGTGATCAACAACAGAATCCCAGACCACCAAAAAGCCCACATTTCCGCCTGCTCCTCTTTTATGACGCGCTGTTCTGCGTTCCGCCATCGCTCGGCAGTGACGTGTCATAAGGCTTCGTGCATTAGTTCCAGTACTTTAGCGGCTTGTTATTTCTCGCGGCAAATCCCTTATCTTGGCTCCAGATCAGTTCTTCTGGGCTCAGATGGCAGTGGTACGGCGACAACTGCAAAAAATTCAGCATATATACAGCCCGCTCGACACCGTAAAAATTGCTTATGAGTCTAGCTCTTGTGAGACCACAACTGTCGTATGAAACAATCGGCATAGAGTATTTGGTTTTAATTTTTCAACGAAAAATTTGCATGTGTAATGTTTTCTTGACTTGAAAAATCTGTAACCATCTTTTATAATACATCGATGAAGAATGTGTATTTCCAATAAAAACCAGAATTCTGGGTGTGATACGTAATTAGAAACCAGAAGACATGCATATTTCTTGAAAAATTGATCGTTAAGTATGAGTTACAAGGTGTACAACTTTCCTTCCGCTGCTTTTTCCCCAACATTTGAGACTTTAATGAAAGAAATTGATTACACATGTCTAAAAAAAAAAAATGGCTCTGAGCACTATGCGACTTAACTTCTGAGGTCATCAGTCCCCTAGAACTTAGAACTACTTAAACCTAACTAACCTAAGGACATCACACACATCCATGCCCGAGGCAGGATTCGAACTGCGACCGTAGCGGTCGCCCGGCTCCAGACTGTAGCGCCCAGAACCGCACGGCCACTTCGGCCGGCTTACACATGTCTCATTCAGAGTATTTTCCATCGCTGGCCTTTACTTTCTCCCATCTTTCGGGCAGTGTACGAATCCCGCGTCGAAAAAATTGTTCATCTTTTGAAGCGATCCACGAATCGATCCAATTTGTGGTTTCTCCATGAGATCGGACGTGTTGGTCAGCCAGGCCATGCGCCATTGATCTAAACAGGTGATAGTCAGAGGGAGCAATGCCTGGAGAATGCGGCGGCTGGGGTAGGACTTCCCATTTTAACGTTTCCAAGTACGTTCTGACTTCTTTGGCAACGTGGGGTCGAGCGTTGTTCTGCTTCAAAATCACCTTATCGTGCCTCTCGCTGTATTTCGGCCGTTTGTCTTTTAATGCTCCGCTCAAACGCATTGATTGCGTTCTATAACGAGCACCTGTGATTGTTTCACTCGGTTTTAACACCTCATAGAACGCGACGCCGAGCTGGTCCCACCAAATGCAGAGCATGATGTTGGAACCGTGAATATTCGGTTTGGCAGTCGACGTGGAAGCATGGCCGGGATATCCCCATGATTTTTTGTATTTAGGGTTATCGTAATGAACCTATTTTTCATCCCCGGTCACAAGTCGATGCAGAAATCCCTTCCGTTTTTGCCTCCGAAGCAACTCTTCACAAACACACAAACGCCGTACAACGTCTCTCGGTTTCAGCTCACACGGGACCCAAGTTCCTTCGCCCGCATCTCGTGGTCGTGCGGTAGCGTTCTCGCTTCCCACGCCCGGGTTCCCGGGTTCGATTCCCGGCGGGGTCAGGGATTTTCTCTGCCTCGTGATGGCTGGGTGTTGTGTGATGTCCTTAGGTTAGTTAGGTTTAAGTAGTTCTAAGTTCTAGGGGACTGATGACCATAGCTGTTAAGTCCCATAGTGCTCAGAGCCATTTTTGAACCAAGTTCCTTCTTTCTGAATCATGCCCATAGCCTTGGAATGGCTTGCTGTGTCACTCCCACAATAATTCTTGAGTTTGACGCGAGTCGTCACTCAGCAATGTCTCCAATTCTGCATCTTCGAAAACACTCTCTCTTCCACCACTATGCCGGTCAACGACGTTAAAATCGCCGTTCCTGAAGCGTTGAAACCACTCACGACACATTATTCCACTAAAAGCGTCCTTACCATACGTGCTTGAGAGCATTCGATGAGTCTCAGCCGCTGCTTTCTTCATACTGAAACAAAACAGTAACACCTCCCGCAGATCACGAGAATAAGGCTCGTAAACTGACATTTTCAAACAAGAACAACTTTACGAGCCGGCCGCTGTGGTCGAGCGGTTGTAGGCGCTTCAGTCCGGAACCACGCTGCTGCTACCGTCGCAGGTTCCAATCCTGCCTCGGGCATGGATGTGTGTGGTGTCCTTAGGTTAGTTAGGTTTCAGTAGTTCTAATTTCTAGGGGACTCATGACCTTAGATGTTAAGTCCCACAGTGTTTAGAGCCATTTGAACCGTTTGAACCAACTTCAGGATGCAGACACAAATCGATTAATGTTTGAATGACGTTATCTATATCTACATCTACATTGATACTCCGCAAGCCACCCAACGGTGTGTGGCGGAGGGCACTTTACGTGCCACTGTCATTACCTCTCTTTCCTGTTCCAGTCGCGTATGGTTCGCGGGAAGAACGACTGTCTGAAAGCCTCCGTGCGCGCTCTAATCTCTCTAATTTTACATTCGTGATCTCCTCGGGAGGTATAAGTAGGGGGAAGCAATATATTCGATACCTCATCCAGAAACGTACCCTCTCGAAACCTGGCGAGCAAGCTACACCGCGATGCAGAGCGCCTCTCTTGCAGAGTCTGCCAGTTGAGTTTATTAAACATCTCCGTAACGCTATCACGGTTACCAAATAACTCTGTGACGAAACGCGCCGCTCTTCTTTGGATCTTCTCTATCTCCTCCGTCAGACCGATCTGGTACGGATCCCACACTGATGAGCAATACTCAAGTATAGGTCGAACGAGTGTTTTGTAAGCCACCTCCTTTGTTGATGGACTACATTTTCTAAGCACTCTCCCAATGAATCTCAACCTGGCACCCGCCTTACCAACAATTAATTTTATATGATCATTCCACTTCAAATCGTTCCGCACGCATACTCCCAGATATTTTACAGAAGTAACTGCTACCAGTGTTTGTTCCGCTGTCATATAATCGTACAATAAAGGATCCTTCTTTCTATGTATTCGCAATACATTACATTTGTCTATGTTACGGGTCAGTTGCCACTCCCTGCACCAAGTGCCTATCCGCTGCAGATCTTCCTGCATTTCGCTACAATTTTCTAATGCTGCAACTTATGTTGACCGAGGTCCAAGCTAACTGCCTGACGTCTGCGATCTGTTTCTTTCGACCGCTACTTACCGTTGTCGCCACCTATCGGCAAACGGCGGAAGCAAAGTTGTACCCCTTCTAATTACCACATATTGATAAATGTCATAATTAAATGACTTAGGTATTCAAATGGAACAAAAAAACAGCTCCTGATCACAAGGGGTTTCGGACCCGCCAGCTCGTTCATTTCTCAACCAATATCGCTACAGATTACGCCAAGGAAACAGTTGCAAGTCAGATGCTTGTATTTAGTACATCATATTTCTTAACAAGTGCCAAAGCTCAGATTTCTCTGTAATGTTGCGAAAAACTTTAAGAACAACTTGTTTCTCGCCATTAACGGTATTTTGCATCCGTGTTTCACTACGCAGCAGGAAGCAGCGTCATCCATTTTCACGGTACGTATGAACAGTGAGACTATCAGACCACAAGTAGCGCTTACTGAGACACTGAGTGTACACGATTTTTGAAATAAAAATTACCTAGGTTAAGTATGATTAAGAAAAACGTCGATTGCTGTTAATACATCAGAATGTCTTAAAGTTTCATTTACAGTGACATAGCAACAAAATATCTATTGCATAAGTTGGACCTACTTCCAAGAGCGGAACAACACCAGAGTACGTGTACTACGACACCTCACCAGTCATCGCGTTTGTGTTTTTTGTTTACATCCGGTTTATTCTTATGTTCAAATGGCTCTAAGCACTATGGGACTAAACATCTGAGGTCATCAGTCCCGCCGGCCGCTGTGGCCGAGCGGCTCTAGGCGCTTCAGTCCAGAAACGCGCAGGTTCGAAACCTGCCTCGGGCATGGATGTGTGTGATGTCCTTAGGTTAGTTAGGTTTCAGTAGTTCTAATTTCTAGGGGACTGATGATGGTTCAAATGGCTCTAAGCACTATGGGACTTAACATCTGAGGTCATCAGTCACCTAGACATTGTTGTTGTTGCTGTTGTGGTCTTCAGTCCTGAGACTGGTTTGATGGAGCTCTCCATGCTACTCTATCCTGTGCAAGCTTCTTCAGCTCCCAGTACCTACTGCAACCTACATCCTTTTGAATCTGCTTGGTGCATTCATCTCTTGGTCTCCCTCTACGATTTTTACCCTCCACGCTGCCCTCCACTACAAAATTGGTGATCCCTTGATGCCTCAGAACTTGTCCTACCAACCGATCCCTTCTTGTAGTCACGTTGTGCCACAAACTCCTCTTCCCCCAATTCTATTCAATACCTCCTCATTAGTTACGTGATCTACCCATCTAATCTTCAGCATTCTTCTGTAGCACCACGTTTCGAAAGCTTCTATTCTCTTTTTGTCCAAACTATTTATCGTCCATGTTTCACTTCCATACATGGCTACACTCCATACAAATACTTTCAGAAACGACTTCCTGACACATCTATACTCGATGTTAACAAATTTCTCTTCTTCAGAAACGCTTTCCTTGCCATTGCCAGTCTACATTTTATATCCTCTCTACTTCGACCATCATCAGTTATTTTGCTCCCCAAATAGCAAAATTCCTTTACTACTTAAAGTGTATCATTTCCTAATCTAATTCCCTCAGCATCACCCGACTTAATTCGACTACATTCCATTATCCTCGATTTACTTTTCTTGATGTTCATCTTATATCCTCCTTTCAAGATACAGTCCATTCCGTTCAGCTGCTCTTCCAGGTCCTTTGCTGTCTCTGACAGAATTACAATGTTATCGGCAAACCTCAAAGTTTTTATTTCTACTCCGAATTTTTCTTTTGTTTACTCCCCTAGACCTCGTAGAACTACTGAAACCTAACTAACCTGAGGACATCACACACATCCACGCCCGAGGCAGGATTCGAACCTGCGCGTTTCCGGAATGAAGCGCCTAGAACCACTCAGCCAAATCGGCCGGCCTGAACGAAGTAATAGTGTGTACGAAATGGTACAAAACTATATTGCAAATACACTTCCAAGGTTTTCTGTCCGATAAAATTATGCACATCTCGCAATATTCATCTTAAAAGTGGTGGTTTTTATGGCCAAGTGCCCCAGGTAGGCACACACAGCTGCAGTTGCTGTATTGGACAGGTTGATCTGTAATACTAGGTGCCACTGCGAGCGCGTAAGTGAGTCACAGAATTCAACATTCATTCAAGGCATTGCAAGTACAGACAGATGCTTCACAAAGTACTTGCCACGTCATATTTGTAAAATGGTTCAAATGGCTCTGAGCACTATGGGACTCAACTGCTGTGGTCATCAGTCCCCTAGAACTTAGAACTACTTAAACGTAACTAACCTAAGGACATCACACACATCCATGCCCGAGGCAGGATTCGAACCTGCGACCGTAGCAGTCGCACGGTTCTGGACTGCGCGCCCAGAACCGCGAGACCACCGCGGCCGGCTCATATTTGTATGTAATTTCGATGACTTCCTCCTTTGTCGTCAGCAGGAGTCTTCTGTAAGCCTTCTGGCTCTTTATTTAGTTGTCATGGAGACATCGAAGAGACATACATAAACTTTGTGTTCTGCCTTACAGCAGGCCTTGTCATGGGGGAAGCCTCGCCAGGGAGGTCCACCGCATGAGCGTCTAGGGAAGTGATCCCAGTGGTGGTTTCCCGTTGCCTTCCACTGGTGATGATGAAATGAAAATGAAGACAAGACAACACCAGGTCCCTGAGTGGAGAAAATCTCCGACCCAGCCGGAAATCGAATCCGGGTTCCTTGGCGTGACAGACCGCCGCACTGACCACTCAGCTATCGGGGCCGACTACAGAGACGTAGGACTTCAATATGTTACCACGTCGATGTCTTTGATGGAGGTACAATACTGGTGATTACATTAGATGGTTGACTGGATAACTCAGCTCGTTTCTCTGTAGTCTTTCAGCAACGAGCTCCCGTTTCTGCCGGTCTCTGTGGCCGAGCGGTTCTAGGTGCTTCAGTCAGGAACCGCGCTGCTGCTACGGTCGCAATTTAAATCCTGCCTCGGGCATGGGTGTGTGTGATGTCCTTAGGTTAGTTAGGTTTAAGTAGTCCTAAGTCTAGGGATGCCTAGAGGACAAATGTAAGAATGTAGAGGCTTATCTCACTAGGGGTGATACTTCCTACAAGAAAATTAAAGAGACCTTTGCAGAGAAGAGAGTCACTTGTATGAATATCAAGAGCTCAGATGGAAACCCAGTTCTAAGCAAAGAAGGGAAAGCAAAAAGGTGGAAAGAGTATACAGAGAGTGTATACAAGGACGATGTACTTGAGGACATTATTATGGAAATGGAAGATGAAATGGGAGATAAGACACTGTGTGAGGAGTTTGACAGAGCACTGAAACACCTGAGTCGAAACAAGGGCCCGGGAGTAGACAACATTCCATTAGAACTACTGACGGCCTTGGGAGAGCCAGTCTTGACAAAACTCTACCATATGGTGAGCATGATGTATGAGACAGGCGAAACACCCTCAGACTTCAAGAATATAATAATTGCAATCCCAAAGAAGTGAAAATTACCGAACTATCAGTTTAATAAGTCACACCTGCGAAATACTAACGCGAATTCTTTACAGACGAATGGAAAAACTGGTAGAAGCCGACCTCGGGGAAGACCAGTTTGGATTCCGTAGAAATGTTGGAACACGTGAGGCAATACTGACCCTCCGACTTATCTTAGAAGAAAGATTAAGGAAAGGCTTGTAGGCTTAGAGAAAGCTTTTGACAATGCTAATTGGAATACTCTCTTTCAAATTCTGAAGGTGGTAGCAGTAAAATACAGGGAGCGAAAGGCTATTTACAATTCGTACAGAAACCAGATGGCAGTTATAAGAGTCGAGGGGTATGAAGGGGACCAGTGGTTGGGAAGAGAGTGCGACAGGGTTGTAGCCTATCCCCGATGTTATTCAACCTGTATATTGAGCAAGTAATAAAGGAAACAAAACAAAAGTTCGGAGTAGGTATAAATTCCACGGAGAAGAATAAAAACTTTGAGGTTCGCCGATGACATTGTAATTCTGTCAGAGACAGCAAAGGACTTGGAAGAGCAGTTGAACGGAATGGACTGAGTCTTGAATGGAGGATATAAGATGAACATCAGCAAAAGCAAAACGAGGATAATGGAATGTAGTCGAATTAAGTCGGGTGATGCTGAGGGAATTAGATTAGGAAATGAGACACAAAGTAGTAAAGGAGTTTTGCTATTTGGGGAGCAAAATAACTGATGATGGTTGAAGTAGAGAAGATATAAAATGTAGACTGGCAATGGCAAGGAAAGCGTTTATGAAGAATTTGTTAACATCGAGTATAGATTTAAGGGTCAGGAAGTCGTTTCTGAAAGTATTTGTACGGAGTGTAGCTATGTATGGAAGTGAAACATGGACGATAAATAGTTTGGACGAAAAGAGAATAGAAGCTTTCGAAATGTGGTGCTACAGAAGAATGCTGAAGATTAGATAGGTAGATCAAATAACTAATGAGGAGATATTGAATAGAATTGGGAGAAGAGGAGTTTGTGGCACAACTTGACAAGAAGAAGGGATCGGTTGGTAGGACATATTCTGAGGCATCAAGGGATCACCAATTTAGTAATGGAGGGCGGCGTGGAGGGTAAAAATCGTAGAGGGAGACCAAGAGATGAATACACTAAGCAGATTCAGAAGGATGTAGGTTGCAGTAGGTACTGGGAGATGAAGAAGCTTGCACAGGATAGAGTAGCATGGAGAGCTCCATCAAACGAGTCTCAGGACTGAAGACCATAACAACAACAACAACAACAACAACAACAAGTCTAGGTGACTGATGACCTCAGATGTTAAGTCCTATAGTGCTCAGAGCCATCTGAACTCTCTTTGCTACACACCGCTAAGTGTACAGCTGCTGTCCTGGTTCTTGCAGTCCGATCTCGATTGCTTCTTTGATGACAGAATCCCAGTAGGGAGGTCCACGCGATAAGATTTCTATTCCATCAAACGTAATCATATGGGGCTGTCAAACTTCCCAGCACTCTGGACTCGATCCTGGGACCTTTTCCATTCACGAGCAAATGCTCTACCCGAGAACGACTCACATCTCCTAGCTTCCAATCTTCAAAGAAGTTGACCTGTGGAACTTGCAGACCTAGCAATCCTACAGCGGCCGGCGCACCTGCCAATGAAAGGCAAAGGTCCCGCGTTCGAGTCCTGGTGCTGTGCACACTTCTAATTTGTCAGGAACTTTCATACTAACACACATCCGCTGCAGAGCGAGAAATTGAAGTTTGGTCTTACTGTTCATGGGACTTACAAAAATTTCTTCAGAATGCAGTACCAGTTATATTGGTGTGCGAACGATTTCAGAACCCTGCTCGTAGCATCAACACCACGTTATACGGGGTGTTCACAAAAGTCTGTCTGCAGTTCAGTATGATTGTTAACCGCGCGTGCCATATGCTCTGAACACTATGGGACTTAACTGCTTAGGTCATCAGTCCCCTATAACTTAGAACTTCTTAAACGTAACTAACCTAAGAACATCACACACGTCCATGCCCGAGGCAGGATTCGAACCTGCGACCGTAGCGGTCACGCGGTTCCAGACTGTAGCGCCTAGAACCGCTCGGCCACTCGTGGGGTCATCACTCCCTTATAACTTAGAACTACTTAAACCTAACTAACCGAAGAACATCACACACATCCATGCACCGAGGCAGGATTCGAACCTGCGAACGTAGCGGTCGCGCGGTTCCAGACTGTAGCGCCTAAAACCGCTCGGCCACTCCTGGGGTCATCAGTCCCATAGAACTTAGAACTACTTATACCTAACTAACCTAAGAACATCACACACATCCATGCCCGAGGCAGGATTCGAACCGGCGACCGTAGCGGTCGCGCGGTTCCATACTGTAGCGCACAGAACCGCTCGGCCACTCCGGCCGGCGTGCCGTATGCCGCCGTGAATATACCGGAATGAAACTCGGTGGAATACAAGTTAATAATTTTTGAATATTCACTTTTACTTACAAATTTTCACATTAAATGTTGAAAGTGTCCCCCTTGGTGTTGAATACACAATTCGATTCGTCTACTCATGTTTCCGAACACAAGCTGTAACATTTCTTCTCTAACAGAAGCAGTGAAAGTGGACATTGCAGTTTTCAATTCATCGATGGATTTTGGACAGTTTTTGTAGACTTGCTTTCGCTGCACCGCAGAAAAAAAGTCAGGTTGTGTCAGGTCAGGCGATCATGGAAGCTAAGGTCCCTGTGAAATTATGCGACCACCAAAAACATCAGCAAGCAGTGACGTTGAAACGCGAGCTGTATGCGCGGCTGCGCCATCTTGTTGAAAATAACCGTTCAGTATTTCACTTAACACTAGTTCTGCTATGAATTGGTACAGAATATCACTGCAGTATCGTTCTGCGTTTACTGTTCCGTTGAAAAATATGGGACCCACAATCCAACGTCTAGAAATTGCAACCCAAACACCTATTTTCACAGTATGAAGTGGTTCCTCATGAATACACAATATATTTGCACTACTCCACACACGAGAATTTTGCATGAAGTGGTTCCTCATGGGCCGGCCGGAGGGGCCAAGCGGTTCTAGGCGCTACAGTCTGGAACCGCGAGACCGCTACGGTCGCCGGTTCGAATCCTGCCTCGGGCATGGATGTGTGTGATGTTCTTCGGTTAGTTAGGTTTATGTAGTTCTAAGCTCTAGGGGACTGATGACCTCAGATGTTAAGTCCCATAGCGCTCAGAGCCAATTTTGGTTCATGAATACACAATGGATTTGCAGCACTCCACATACGAGAATTTTGCGAGTTCATGTACCCGGATAAATGAAACCACGCCTCATCAGTGAAAAACGTTTCATTACGAATATCCCTTCCATTTTGTTGAACGAAATTTTTGAACCATTGACAATAATGCAGTCTCTTGGCATGATCAGTATTTTTCAGTTCTTGCACGACTGTCACATTGTACGGGAAATGTTCTAATGCCGCGCGGGATTAGCCTAGCGGTCTGAGGCGCTGCAGTCATGGACTGTACGGCTGGTACCGGCGGAGGTTGGAGTCCTCCTTCGGGCATGGGTGTGTGTTTGTCCTTAGGATAATTTAGGTTAAGTAGTGTGTAACCTTAGGGACTGATGACCTTAGCAGTTACGTCCCGTAAGATTTCACATACACTTGAACTTGAAATTTCAAATTTTTTCCTTACAGCTGTGTGGGCCGTTCCTACACTAACATCGATTTCCTGGCCGAGTTTTCTTACTGACTTGTCCGGACTCGTGGACATTTATCGGAAATATCGAGCAGTTTATCCTCAGACGAAACGCTAGTCCGACCACTTCTCGGTGTATCTGTCACTGAAACTGTACTTCGAAATTTGCTAATCAAATCTCGCACAGTATCGCGATGTGCGAGTGTTGTCAAAAATGGCTCTGAGCACTATGGGAAACTGCTAAGGTCAAAAGTCCCCTAGAACTTGGAACTAGTTAAACCTAACTAACCTAAGGACATCACACACATCCATGCCCGAGGCAGGATTCAAACCCTCGACCGTAGCGGTCTCGCGGATCCACACTATAGCGCCCAGAATCGCTCGGCCACTCCGACCGGCTGAGTGTTGTCTCTGGGAAAACTGAATAGAATGTTTCACGAACTAGTACTGTGTATTTACCGCCAGCTTTGAGCACTTGTTCGACTAAAAACACATGTTCTTCAATGGTTAGCTTTTTAACAGTGACAAAAACGGGACAAACGAACAAAGGAACTTAGACGGCCGGTCGAGCGGTTCTAGGCGCTTCAGTCTGGATGTCCTTAGGTTAGTTAGGTTTAAGTAGTTCAGAGGTCTAGGGGACTGATGACCTCAGAAGTCGCATAGTGCTCAGAGCCATTTGAACCATTTTTGAACTTAGACGTTCACGTCAACACGTAACGACAGCCGGCCGGGGTGGTCGAGCGGTTCTAGGCGCTACAGTCTGGAACTGCGCGACCGCTACGGTCGCACGTTCGAATCCTGCCTCGGGCATGGATGTGTGTGATGTCCTTAGGTTAGTTAGGTTTAAGTAGTTCAGAGGTCTATGGGACTGATGACCTCAGAAGTTAAGTCGCATAGTGCTCAGAGCCATTTGAACCATTTTTTGAACGTTACGACACACACCAACGACACTACTGAGGCTGGCTGAAATAAAGGAAACAGTGGAATGTTGGGAGCGTCCAATTGAAGGGAAGTAAGTAACCTAGGCAGGCGAACAATCGTACGGCACGCGCGTAGAACCGTCACTCGTGTGTTTGTGGGCCCCTTCACAGCCGCAGTCTGGTTCAGCGGACGTGCGCCTTAAGCCGGTATTACACGACGATCCGCCGCGAACGGTACTGGTCTATCGCGACAGCCATCTAGCGGTAGAGCGGGTGAAACTACGAAAATTAGCAGACACATTATCTGCACGCAGGAATAGAGAGCAGTTCTAAACCGCCGTCAATCCGCGCATGCGCAGTGGGCAGCGACAATTCGAGCTTGCGCATAAGGGTGTACGACGGTGATATCTGCTTGTTGTTTGGTTATTGTTAGGCGTCTAGTGGCTAATTTCGGACGTTCGTGTTGGGGATTTTTCGCGTTGGGGATCTTCTGCATTTTTTTCAGTAAACAGGTTTCACAAATGCAGAAAAGAAACTTTTTTTTTGCAGTAGACTCTTATACAGGGTGTTACAAAAAGGTACGGCCAAACTTTCAGGAAACATTCCTCACACACAAATACAGAAAAGATGTTTTGTGGACATGTGTCCGGAAACGCTTAATTTCCATGTTAGAGCTCATTTTAGTTTCGTCAGTATGTACTGTACTTCCTCGATTCACCGGCATGATTTCGTACGGGATACTCTACCTGTGCTGCTAGAACAAGTGCCTTTACAAGTACGACACAACATGTGGTTCACAGCACGATGGAGCTCCTGCACATTTCAGTCGAAGTATTCCTACGCTTCTCGACAACAGATTCGGTGACCGATGGATTCGTAGAGGCGGACCAATTCCGTGGCCTCCACGCTCTCCTGACCTCAACCCTCTTGACTTTCATTTATGGGGGCATTTGAAAGCTCTCGTCTACGCAACCCCGGTACGAAATGTAGAGACTCTTCGTGCTCGTATTGTGGACGGCTGTGATACAATACGCCATTCTCCAGGGATGCATCAGCGCATCAGGGATTCCATGCAACGGAGGGTGGATGCACGTATCCTCGCTAACGGAGGACATTTTGAACATTACCTGTAACAAAGTGTTTGAAGCCACGCTGGTACGTTCTGTGCTGTGTGTTTCCATTCCATGATTAATGTGATTTGAAGAGAAGTAATAAAATGAGCTCTAACATGGAAAGTAAGCGTTTCCGGACACATGTCCACATAACATATTTTCTTTCTTTGTGTGTGAGGAATGTTTCCTGAAAGTTTGGCCGTACCTTTTTGTAACACCCTGTATACTAGCTGTTCGACAAAGGATTTTTTGTATTGATAGCTTCCTATTCTAGAAATGAAATGTTGCAGAGAGAAATGAAGCGTCTGAAATCGGGCATACAGTGAGGAAATCGTTTCTTTCTGAGTAATATGCATATAACGTTATATGGTGATTTTCGATTTGTGTCGTAATGCCTTAGTTCACAAAAGTTCAGGTTTGATTTAATTGCACCTCTTGCTTGATTTCAACATGCCAGAAAAGAGAAACTGGCAGTGAAAGGGAGAAAGTCCTTGCAGTTTGTCCCAGTGCGACAGACGAGGACTACAAAATTCTGAGTGTAGTCCAAACTTGGAAAAATAACACAAGGTCACCTAAGTATTGGTCATTTAATGTGTTGCAAATTGCAGTGCATACATCCACAACAACTTTTGAAATGGTGGGCTGTGCTATTCTGTGGCTAAAAGCCAGACTTTTAAAAGATTCCCCATTCGCCAGGAACATAACAGGGCATTCACCGGTATTTTATTAGTGATCTAGGTTGGTATGATCACAAAACATAACCATATAATTCTTACTCTCTAGAAGGTTAGATACCCTCCCTCATGGCTGTGTCACACTTTCTGTTTCCATCTTCTATAATAGACAGCAGCTTCTCGAAACAGGCCGTGTCCATCTTGCGGTTCTTCGGGTCTCAGTTCTTTCATTAACAGTGAATATATTTCCCTGCCTTCCATCCTCCTTGTCAGCCAGGGTCGATCCCAACAACGTCTGACTTTTCGTTTTCGTCGCCGTTCTGCCCTAATCCGAAGATTTACTGTCACTGCCAGGACAGTAGCTCCAAAGACAAGTGGATCCTCCATGTGCAATATGCTGTATAAATGTAAATTTCGATATACATATACCTGTGTAATCAAGTGTCGTAATGTAAAACTGTTGCGTCTGCAATTCGGAACAGTACTAACCTACATTAGAGAAAATCTATTACTTAACACATAATGGTAGAAAAGAATTTCTTTATAAACAGGAACCTTGAGTTGACAAATAATTTGAACGTATGACGCTTCAGTATACCATACAGTCGCCCTTTGAGTTGCGCGCGGTAGAACGAACGACTCTTTTTAGGCTAGGCGCAAATTGAGACGCGTGTGGCGCTACGCAGCGCAGCGCAGCGGGCGTTTTTGTGACGTCACACAGGGTCAAATGGGGTCGCGGCGGAAACTGGGACGCGACGCGACTGGGACGCGACGCGCGCCTGCGCCAGGTCGCGCGGCGTTGTGGTTGCGGCACAGTTTCTCGCGCCGCTAGCACCGTGGGAAATTTGAGGTGGGCAGCGGAAAAGCAGCCCGGCCATATGCTCACATCGGAACGGCGCATATCAGCAGTGGTAGTATTGCCCATACGATAAATATTACCTTACTGTATACTAAATTTTATTGCCTTTCGGTAGTGTTTCGTTTTCGCCAATTAGACGCTCCAGCTTTCTTCGTTAGTACATTATACTTTTCTGTTATTTATATCTGTATTGTTTTGTTTTTATTCTGTCAGGAAAAATGCATACTTCAGTAACAGGTGAGCCGTTGGCCGCTGGAATTGAATCATATGCCTCCACGATGTTTTCAGATCGCAAGAACGGACAGAGGGTAGTGAATAAGGAAGCAAGAAGTATTATAAAATCATGTGATTAAGAAGCACGGCATGAAAGTAAAACAAGGTTATCTTCTCGCTGCCTAGTATGTTGGAGTACCTGTACGATCTGTTACAAAAATTTGGAAAGGGGTAATTTCCTGGTAAAAAGCGTCCACGGTCTGAAGTATAGAAGTCTCACTGTGATCACTTGGATATGGCTCTGAGCGCTATGGGACTTAACTGCTGAGGTCATCAGTCCCCTAGAACTTAGAACTACTTAAACCTAACTAACCTAAGGACATCACACACTTCCATGCCCGAGGCAGGATTCGAACCTGCAAACGTAGCGGTCGTGCGATTCCAGACTGTAGCGCCTAGAAGCGCTCGGCCACCTCGGCCGGCGCTTCGATATGGATGTAATAGTGTACACGGCCACACTGTACCACACGCGTGTGAATATCACGTTTTCACTACAAGCTAGAAACAGTTGAAAAGCAGTCACAAATAACAATGTTTTAATTGGTTCGCCGTGATGAGAAAAAACATTTCAATTGTTGTATGTGCATTACCAGCATTAATAAACTAATTATGCAACAGGCTACACAATGGTCGGTATTATTACCAAAGTAGGAATATCCTAAAAGAGTGTTATGATTAGATATATTTAATTTGTTGAAATGTGCTGCTGACAAAGGCAGATCTACTTTCATGAAAATGTTTTTCGAACTCCATCTCACAAGGCACACATGGCTAGCTAGTGCATTCCTGTCGGGCGCATTATCCTTCGCTGCTGACAATACACTGACCATTGTGTTGTGCGACAGATCAATTGTTTATTTGTCTCGATAACAACTAGTTTATTCGCGATCACACACTGTCAGTTTGGCAAGCCGTAGGTGAGTAACCAGCATCTGGCATGTGCCTATCATTCCGCCTGAAGAAACGCTCGTCATTGTCTTAATACTGTTCAGATCAAGAGAAGGAACAAAATCCTTTCGTAAGTTTCGATTCCAGTCGCTCAGTGTTAAAAATACGATGGGTTACGGGGATTCCACCAAAATTCCAACAGAATTGGCAATCTATTTTTGTGTTAGTGGTGAACCTTTTCTGATTCGAAGAAGCAACACCATTTATGAGTAACGGCCACATTTCTCTTCATGACAGGTTTAATTGTACTTCCTTTGTAACAGTGTAATTTGCCAAACTCACCTCACTGTAGCTATTGCGACAGAATTATGAAACGGAGGGCCTCATTAAACAAGTAATTGCCAATCATAGAGATCAATAACTTAGGAGAAACGTTATAGCGTCGGTTTGCAGTAATATAAGAGAAAAAATTTCATATTTATTTTCATACTTGGCAAAATATTCTCCTCCTTGTGTGCTATCATTAGCCAAACTTTCGTTTCGATGTCTCGAGCGGTTTAGGAGATACGAGAGATGTTGCGAGTATTTCATTCTCGCGGGCGTGAGATCGGAAGTGAGCGCGCTACATAGGTTCCATTTTCTCGAGATCGGAGACAAATAGAGACCTCCTCCCAAGTCTAAAGAAAAATTCAGCATGTTAGCTAAATTTCATACGCAGCAACATTTGGTGTAATACGCACCAAACGCAAAATCATAGCGACCCCTAATTTTCGTTGCAAACTTTATGAGTTTTGCGTAGTGTCTTACTAAAATGAGTACATGACAATAAGAATGGCCATTAGCGAAATGGTGGGCACTTCGTCACGAAGCTGACATATAACGCTACTAGTAAGGCAAAAATCATATATTTTTAGAGAATAGTTTCTGTGAAGTCGTTTGAGAAAGATAAGAGGTTGCGCGCGCTTCGGTTCTGTGAGCGCAGAGCGTCGCCAGTCGGCGCGTGCGAAGTGTGGTGTGCGCGTCGCAATATGCGCTGCACCCGCGCGACCCGTGCGGCACGTGCGTGCAGCGCTGTAGTCTAGTGTAGAGGTGGGTCGAACTCGTTCATTCCCGCGAACTACTTCATTCTTTTCACTCTTTGCCGTGAAGCGTTCAAATGAAGTAGTTCATTCACGAAGTACGGAAGCCTGGCGAAGTTGCCCAGTTCGCCGCTCAGACGCGGCTACGCTCGCATCGCCTCGCTCGTACAAAAAGCTTCGTAATACTTCATAATTTTACCAACAGATGGCCGAACTATGCAGTAACGTGCACGCAACGTTTTACGCTCTTACAGCGTCTGAGCTAACTTAAATAGAGCATGGTCGAAGGGGACAAAGGAAAGATAAACAGAGAAGCCTGTCACATATAAAGAAGGTATTACATTTAATCTTGCTCGACATTTTCTCATGAAGCGCCCAAACAAGTCTTTATCTGCCAAGTGAAACATTATTTGTTGTATTCATGGACTGAAAACTAGGGCTACAAACGAAATGCATTCAAGTTTTATGTTCCTTTTAAAATTTAATCCAAAATAGAATGTGTATGTTTACCACTGTCACAAAGTCTATATATCTACGTTAGGTAATTATTCAGAAGTTTTCCTGTAGATTTTATTTTTGTTGAGAATAATAACCCTCCAGATTCAAAACAGTTTAAACTGTCACCTGCAGTCATTGCTACGATTTCAGGTAAAATCCCTCTTTCAGTGTTATTAACAAACCTTTTATTTTCATGTTGGCTGTGCGTGCTCACACAGCCAGCCTCTTCGTTTGCATCTGTAATATTCGTTGGTCCGCAAGATGTCAGCACTGCAGGAAGCAGCTGACGCTGCCTTCCCCTCGCCCCTCACCACGGCAACCCCTCACAAACCTATCATTTCCCACAAACGCCGCGCGATTCGTCGACAGGCAGTAGAGGGGGAACTGAAGTGAAGGGAGAATGAGTGACGTAGCGCCGATGTAGTGAGAGAGGGGAAGAGAGTGAGTGAACTAGAAAGAAGTGTGGAGTGTGCCATCTGTGAAGAGTTTGAAGTACCAGTTCATTGAAATTGAGTGGTTAGTTCACACTTCACTGGAGTGAAGCGTTCATTTGAACGACTCATTCACGAGCTACCCATCACTAGTCTAGTGTCACGTCACACGTGCTGTACGCTTCTCAATTTGCGCCTAGCTTTACAAGACATCAGGACATAGACATCTATTTTCTTTCCGCGTGTACAGTCTGCTGCTGCTGCGCACGCGCGCTAGGTATATCCTGCACGGATGGTGTAATAGGTCGAAAGTGAACCAGTCTGTAGTTACAGGTATGCACGTTAGGGGCGTTGGTGCATATGTGTACGGTTTAGGCACATCGTGTAACACGGGCTTTACTCACACAGACGGAGTTGACGTCGGCCTCGTGGCCCAGGAACATCTGCCGACACTTGTCCTCGCTCAGGTCCCACAGCTTGCAGGTGCGGTCCACCGAGCCGGTCACGTAGTTCTTGCAGTCCGGGGACAGCGAGATGGACACCACGTCCCCGCAGTGGCCCTGGAAGTCCATCTTGCGCTTCCCGGCCTCCAGGTCCCACAGGCATCTGCAACGCCACACATTAGACAAACTTCAACTGTGATTCTTCAGTTTCTCCCAGCGTATTTGTTGTTCGAACAGTCCACGGGTATACTGCCCGTTCATAGTGTCCAACGAGCACAATATTTCGGCGGTCGGCAACGCTTATACACGACAACGAGTGTCTGTCGCAGTTGTTAGATCGGTTACTGCTGCTACAATGGCAAGTGACTTTGAGCATGGTGTTACAGTCGGCGCAGGAGCGATGGGACACAGCATCTCCGAGGTAGCTATGAAATGGCGATTTTCCCGTACGACTATTTCACGAGTATACTGTGAATATCAGAAATCCGGTAAAACATCAAGTCTCCGACACCGGTGCGGCCGGAGAAAGATCCTGCAAGAACGGGACCAACGACGACTGAAGAGACACAAGCGCAACCCTTGCGCAAATTGCTGCAGATTTCGGCGCTGGGCCATCAACAAGTGTCAGTGTACAAACCACTGAAAGAAACATCGTCGATATGGGCTTTCGGAGCTGAAGACCCATCATGTACCGTTGATGACTGCACGAAACAGCGTTATGCCTCACTTCGGCCAGTCAACATTGGACTGTTGATGACTGGAAACATGTTGCCTGGTCGGACGAGTGTCGTTTCAAATTGTATCGAGCCGATGAACGTGTATGGGTAAGGGGACCACAAGAATCCATGGACCCTGCATGTCAGCTGGTGACTGATGGAGCTGATGGAGGCTCACTAATGGTGTGGGGCGGGTGTAGTTGGAGTGATCTGGGACTCCTGATACGTCTAGACAGGACTCTGACAGGTGACACGTACGTAAGCATCCTGTCTGATCACCTGCATCCATTCACGTCCACTGTGCATTCCGATTGACTTGGACATTTCCAGCAGGACAATCCGATATCCGACACGTCCAGAATTGCTACAGAGTGGCTCCAGGAACACTCTTCTGAGTCATAGACTTCCGCTGGCCAATCTCCCCAGACATGAACATTATTGAGCATATCTGGGACACCTTGCAAGTGTTGTTCATGAAGAGATCTCCACCCCGTTGTAGTCTTGCGAATTTATGGACAGCCCTGCAGGATTCGTGGTGTCAACTCCTTAATCACTCAGACATTACTCGAGTCCATGCGACGTCGTGTTGTGGCACTTCTCCGTGCTCACTGGGGCCCTACACGATATGAGAAAGTTGTACCAATTTCTTTGGCTCTTCAGTGTATATTACTTTTTGTTACGGAATGAGTGGGGACTATGTATGTACCCCTTGAATGGTGTTGCTTCTTGCAACTGAGTATGCTTTGTACACTCCTGGAAATGGAAAAAAGAACACATTGACACCGGTGTGTCAGACCCACCATACTTGCTCCGGACACTGCGAGAGGGCTGTACAAGCAATGATCACACGCACGGCACAGCGGACACACCAGGAACCGCGGTGTTGGCCGTCGAATGGCGCTAGCTGCGCAGCATTTGTGCACCGCCGCCGTCAGTGTCAGCCAGTTTGCCGTGGCATACGGAGCTCCATCGCAGTCTTTAACACTGGTAGCATGCCGCGACAGCGTGGACGTGAACCGTATGTGCAGTTGACGGACTTTGAGCGAGGGCGTATAGTGGGCATGTGGGAGGCCGGGTGGACGTACCGCCGAATTGCTCAACACGTGGGGCGTGAGGTCTCCACAGTACATCGATGTTGTCGCCAGTGGTCGGCGGAAGGTGCACGTGCCCGTCGACCTGGGACCGGACTGCAGCGACGCACGGATGCACGCCAAGACCGTAGGATCCTACGCAGTGCCGTAGGGGACCGCACCGCCACTTCCCAGCAAATTAGGGACACTGTTGCTCCTGGGGTATCGGCGAGGACCATTCGCAACCGTCTCCATGAAGCTGGGCTACGGTCCCGCACACCGTTAGGCCGTCTTCCGCTCACGCCCCAACATCGTGCAGCCCGCCTCCAGTGGCGTCGCGACAGGCGTGAATGGAGGGACGAATGGAGACGTGTCGTCTTCAGCGATGAGAGTCGCTTCTGCCTTGGTGCCAATGATGGTCGTATGCATGTTTGGCGCCGTGCAGGTGAGCGCCACAATCAGGACTGCATACGACCGAGGCACACAGGGCCAACACCCGGCATCATGGTGTGGGGAGCGATCTCCTACACTGGCCGTACACCACTGGTGATCGTCGAGGGGACACTGAATAGTGCACGGTACATCCAAACCGTCATCGAACCCATCGTTCTACCATTCCTAGACCGGCAAGGGAACTTGCTGTTCCAACAGGACAATGCACGTCCGCATGTATCCCGTGCCACCCAACGTGCTCTAGAAGGTGTAAGTCAACTACCCTGGCCAGCAAGATCTCCGGATCTGTCCCCCATTGAGCATGTTTGGGACTGGATGAAGCGTCGTCTCACGCGGTCTGCACGTCCAGCACGAACGCTGGTCCAACTGAGGTGCCAGGTGGAAATGGCATGGCAAGCCGTTCCACAGGACTACATCCAGCATCTCTACGATCGTCTCCATGGGAGAATTGCAGCCTGCATTGCTGCGAAAGGTGGATATACACTGTACTAGTGCCGACATTGTGCATGCTCTGTTGCCTGTGTCTATGTGCTTGTGGTTCTGTCAGTGTGATCATGTGATGTATCTGACCCCAGGAATGTGTCAATAAAGTTTCCCCTTCCTGGGACAATGAATTCATGGTGTTCTTATTTCAATTTCCAGGAGTGTAGTTTTAGCGACTAAAACATTGTTCCTTGCAAATACCGAAATCGCAACAGGAGTTACCCAAATGTGTTCACATGTAGTTAACAAGTACTACAAACAACACATTATAACAGAAATCAGTCTACTACCCTCATCCGAAATAATAAACACTGCTGCTCTTTCGCAATTGGATCTAGCAGCGATTTCTGTACAACTAGGGTTAACCAAATGCAGCAGCATTCAGTATAGTGGAAGTACATTCACACAATACGATACGGTCCTATGTACAAATATGCACTTCGATGTAGAATATTTTTACTGAATAACAGTAACTGGGACAATAACCGTCTTGCCTGTCACTAACAGCGAGAAGCAACACTGTTCAAAGCAGAAATACATATTTACTCCATGACAACATGTAATAAAGTTGAATACTATGTCAAAAGCTGCTAACAAGGTGTTATCCATTAAATGCGAGAAAGTACACAAAACGGACTTCGAGGATATGGCGGCACTGAGGACTTCAGCTTTGCAAAAAAATGTTCAAATGTTTGTGGAATCTTATGGGACTTACCTGCTAAGGTCATCAGTCCCTAAGCTTACACACTACTTAACCTAAATTATCCTAAGGACAAACACACACACACACCCATGCCCGAGGGAGGACTCGAACCTCCGCCGGGACCAGCCGCACAGTCAGCTTTGCAACCAACGTGCTTCTGGAGATACGTGGATGATACCCTTTTCGTCTGGCCGCATGGACGTGGTGCTCTTAATAGATTTTTGGACCACTTCGTCTGTCTTCATCCCCACATCAAATTTACTATGGAGGTTGAAAGTGATGGGATGCTTCCATTTTTAGACGTTCGGTTTATAAAAAACAGATGGTACTTTGGTACACAGTGTTCACCAAAAGCCGACGCACACGGATTGGTATCTGCATCGTAAGAGTTGTCATCCACCACACCAATGCAGTGGCGTCCTTACGACTTTGGTACGGAGAGCATATGCCATATCCGACGTGGACAGCTTAACCCAAGAACTTCAGCATCTGATGGCTGTTTTTAAGGAAAATGGATACTCTGAGAAGCAGGTTCGTCGGGCTATGGAGTTTGGACCATCACTGGAGATGAACGAAGAGGAACATAGATCGGTGGCCTTTCTTCCTTACGCTGGAGGCATATCGTTTACGATTGGACGAATTTTAAGGAACTTTAAGTGTGTGTTCCGTCCACCTTCTAAGATTAGGGCATTACTCGGCTCTGTGAAAGATGATTTGGGGCTTAGGAAACCCAGTGTATACAAAATTCCGTGTCACTGTGGGAAGGCCGATCGATTCGCACAGTGCATGACAGGTGTGTGGATCATCGCCGTCATACGAGGCTACAATAGCCGGAAAAATCGGCAGTAGCAGAATGAGGGACACAGTATGGAATTTGATGAAACTGTGGTAGTTGCCAACATTTCCGGTTTTTGGAACCTTATCTATAAAGAGGTGATTGAAGTTAGGTTGGTGGATAATTTAATCAATAAAGACAATGGGTTTCCTCTTAGCAAGATGTGGAATCTTTTTTTTTTTTTTTTTTGTCATCAGTCTACTGACTGATTTGATGCGGCCCGCCACGAATTCCTTTCCTGTGCTAACCTCTTCATCTCAGAGTAGCACTTGCAACCTATGTCCTCAATTTTTTGCTTGACGTATTCCAATCTCTGTCTTCCTCTACAGTTTTTGCCCTCTACAGCTCCCTCTAGTACCATGGAAGTCATTCCCTCATGTCTTAGCAGATGTCCCATCATCCTGTCCCTTCTCCTTATCAGTGTTTTCCACATATTCCTTTCCTCTCCAATTCTGCGTAGAACCTCCTCATTCCTTACCTTATCAGTCCACCTAATTTTCAACATTCGTGTATAGCACCACATCTCAAATGCTTCGATTCTCTTCTGTTCCGGTTTTCCCACAGTCCATGTTTCACTACCATACAATGCTGTACTCCAGACGTACATCCTCAGAAATTTCTTCCTCAAATTAAGGCCGGTATTTGATATTAGTAGACTTCTCTTGGCCAGAAATGCCTTTTTTGCCATAGCGAGTCTACTTTTGATGTCGTCCTTGCTCCGTCCGTCATTGGTTATTTTACTGCCTACGTAGCAGAATTCCTTAACTTCATTGACTTTGTCACCATCAATCCTGATGTTAAGTTTCTCGCTGTTCTCATTTCTACTACTTCTCATTAGCGTCGTCTTTCTCCGATTTATTCTCAAACCATACTGTGTACTCATTAGACTGTTCATTGTTCAGCAGATCATTTAATTCTTCTTCACTTTCAGTCAGGATAGCAATGTCATCAGCGAATCGTATCATTGATATCCTTCCACCGTGTATTTAAATTCCACTCCTGAACCATTCTTTTATTTCCATCATTGCTTCCTCGATGTACAGATTGAAGAGTAGGGGCGAAAGGCTACAGCCTTGTCTTACACCCTTCTTAATACGAGCACTTCGTTCTTGATCGTCCACTCTTATTATTTCCTATTGGTTGTTGTACATATTGTATATGACCCGTCTCTCCCTATAGCTTACCCCTACTTTTTTCAGAATCTCGAACAGCTTGCACCATTTTATATTGTCGAACGCTTTTTCCAGGTCGACAAATCCTATGAAAGTGTCTTGATTTTTCTTTAGCCTTGCTTCCATTATTAGCCGTAACGTCAGAATTGCCTCTCTCGTCCCTTTACTTTTCCTGAAGCCAAACTGATCGTCACCTAGCGCAATCTCAATTTTCTTTTCCATTCTGTACGAGGTGTGGCTAGAAAAAAACCGGACTAGTACTGGTGAAACAATAAAACGAATGCAATAAGGCTGAAAGTCGCGTGGCCTGTCACGTGACTCTCGCTCCGCCTACTGCTCGAGTTTCATCTGCCTCCTGCACTCAGTCTGCCCGTGGCGTCTGTTTTAAGTAGTTGACGTTTTGTCTGTGCGTCGGAAAATGTTGAGTGTACAGAAAGAACAGCGTGTTAACATCAAATTTTGTTTCAAACTAGGAAAATCTGCAAGTGAAACGTTTGTAATGTTACAACAAGTCTACGGCGATGATTGTTTATCGCGAACACAAGTGTTTGAGTGGTTTAAACGATTTAAAGATGGCCGCGAAGACACCAGTGATGACACTCGCACTGGCAGACCATTGTCAGCAAAAACTGATGCAAACATTGAAAAAATCGGTAAACTTGTTCGACAAGATCGCCGTTTAACAATCAGAGCAGTGTCTGAGTTAACAGGAGTTGACAAGGAAAGTGTTAGGCAGATTCTTCATGAAAGTTTCAACATGAACAAAGTGTGTTCAAAAATGGTCCCAAAGTGTCTCACAATTGAACAGAAGGAACGCCGAAGAATGATTTGTTCTGACATCCTGGAAAACATTGAAAGTGATCCCACCCCTTCTTACAAAATGTTATTACTTGCGATGAATCGTGGTTTTTTACTTACGACCCCGAAACTAAACGCCAATCGATGCATTGGAAAACTCCTGGTTCTCCACGACAAAAAAAACCACGAATGTCAAAATCGAAATTCAAGGCAATGATGATTGTTTTTTTTTTTACATCAAAGGGATTGTGCACATTGATTGGGTACCAGAGGGACAAACAGTGAATCAGCATTACTACATTAGCGCCCTGGCTACCCTACGTGAGCGAGTACGGAGAAAACGGAACGATTTGTGGAGAAAAAAGTCATGGATCCTTCACCAAGACAATGCCCCAGCTCACAGTGCGTTGTCAGTGAAGACGTTTTTGGCAAAACACAACATTCCCATCTTAGATCATCCACCGTACTCACCTGATTTGGCCCCCTGTGACTTTTTTCTTTTCCCTAAAGTCAAGTCAGCTTTGAAAGGAACTAGACTTGAGACTGTTGAAGCAGTAAAAGAAAAAGCGACGGAAGTAATGTATGGACTTACCGAAAATGATCTGCAGCATTGCTATGAACAGTGGAAAATTCGCATGGAGCGGTGTAGAGACCGAGGAGGAGAGTACATTGAAGGAGATAACATGACATTGTAAATAATTGTAAATAAATGTTTTTACCAGCATCAGTCCGGTTTTTTCTAGCCGCACCTCGTATATTATTCTTATAAGCAGCTTCGATGCATGAGCTGTTAAGCTGATTGTGCGATAATTCTCGCACTTGTCAGCTCTTGCCGTCTTCGGAATCCTGTATTATCTCGCATCAAAACTGAACGTTCCTCGGTGCGGCCCTGAGCGCGATATATCGTCGCCAGCAGTGTTCCACTAAGGGCGGCGCCACCTCCCTGTCTGAACGGTGGCCTATATAGGACGTCGATTTGCAGCCTGGCGTCAGTTCTCAGCGGGACTCATCAGCAGAAGCACATTTTCCTGAAGAAGGCGACCAGTTGGATCGCCGAAATATCGAGTCAAGTTGATTTTAGGATCCGGCAGCAAACCCGAAGAGAGACACAGCAAAGGACTTGGAAGAGCGGTTGAACGGAATGGATAGTGTCTTGAAGGGAGGATATAAGATGAACATCAACAAAAGCAAAACGAGGATAATGCAATGTAGTCGAATTAAGTTGGGTGATGCTGAGGGTATTACAGAAGGAAATGAGACACTTAAAGTAGTAAATGAGTTTTGCTATTTGGGGAGCAAAATAACTGATGATGGTCGAAGTAGAGATGATATAAAATGTAGACTGGCAATGGCAAGGAAAGCGTTTCTGAAGAAGAGAAATTTGTTAACATCGAGTTTAGATTTAAGTGTCAGGAAGGCGTTTCTGCAAGTGTTTGTATGGAGTGTAGCCCTGTATGGAAGTGAAACGTGGACGATAAATAGTTTGGATAAGAAGAGAATAGAAGCTTTCGAAATGTGGTGCTACAGAGGATTAGATGGGTAGATCACGTAACTAATGAGGAGGTATTGAATAGGATTGGGGAGAAGAGAAGTTTGTGGCACACCTTGACTAGAAGAAGGGATCGATTGGTAGGACATGTTCTGAGGCATCAAGGGATCACCCATTTCGTATTGGAGGGCAGCGTGGAGGGTAAAAATCATAGAGGAAGACCAAGAGATGAATACACCAAGCAGATTCAGAAGGATGTAGGTTGCAGTAGGTACTGGGAGATGAAGAAGCTTGCACAGGATAGAGTAGCATGGAGAGCTGCATCAAACCAGTCTCAGGACTGAAAACCATAACAACAACATGTAGAGATACGACTGATGCACGAATACAACTGGGCACTGACCGACTTGCATTATGCCCACCATCTGGAGTTACAAGTGCAATGCCTTGGCCGGCCGGAGTGGCCGTGCGGTTCTAGGTGCTACAGTCTAGAACTGCGCGGCCGCTACGGTCGCAGGTTCGAATCCTGCCTCGGGCATGGATGTGTGTGATGTCCTTAGGTTGGTTAGGTTTAAGTAGTTCTAAGTTCTATGGGACTTATGACCTCAGAAGTTAAGTCCCATAGTGCTCAGAGCCATTTTGCAATGCCTAGACAGAATGGTGAGAAAGCGAGAAAATAGTTTTTGTGTATTGGAGTATGTGGAGTGGTTATCTGCTACAACTTACAACAGTGCAGCGTGAATTGGAAGAGAATCCCCATGTAAAAAGAGCACTGTACATTGGTGACGACAATGTGGGATACTAGCTATCTCTTTAAGGCTAACGGCCTTGCCACAGTGGTAACACCGGTTCTCGTTAGATCACCGAAGTTAAGCGCTGTCGGGCTTGGATGGGTGACCATCCGGTCTGCCGAGCGTTGTTGGCAAGTGGGCTGCACTCAGCCCTTGTGAGGCAAACTGAGGAGCTACTTGATTGAGAAGTAGCGGCTCCGGTCTCGTAAACTGACATACTGCCGGGAGAGCGGTGTGCTGACCACATGCCCCTCCATATCCGCATCCAGTGACGCCTGTGGGCTGAGGATGACACGGCGGCCGGTCGGTACCGTTGGGCCCTCCAAAACCTGTTCGGCTGGAATTTTCTCTTTAAACAGAAAAGAACCGGTCGACCAATTGTGACCTATGCAACCGTGGAGAGGGTGGGGGAAAGTTTCATATGCAGTCCAAAAAATCAATGGTCCGTGCAAGCTACAGCGTTGATTTTGAGACGGTGGTTCCATTTCAAACCGTAACGTCTCTTGCAACAATTAAAACCGGAAGATTATGCTCGGCGCCTTCAATTTTTGCATCACAATGCAGGAATGACTTGAGGATGAACATTACGCCTCACAAGCTGATATTCAGCGACGAAGCAACTTTCCATTTATCTGGAAAGGATAATCGCCACAATGTGGGAGTATGGGGCTTTGGAAATCCTCATGAAATCGCGACGCGTGAACGAGACTTGTAAGGTGTCAGGCAAATCCAACACCTTCCATGAAAACCCTGACATGATAAGCAAATCCAGTAGTATGTCACATAGCTCCGAATAAATCGTGACATTAAATTAACCAAAGTAATACGAGTAACGAGTGAGCAAATGGAATACCACAGACTAACACAAGAATGCCTAAATGCGTGTCATACCTTCCCACCGTGAGACAGACGCAGTTCCGAGGGGAGAAACGAGAACAGAAGCCGAGAGCAGAACCGTGTTAAGCTGGAAGGCCCTACGATAAGGGACGGACACCTACGTCGCCAACTAACCGCTAGGACCACCCCCAGCCCATGTTAAAAGCTAGAGACCTCCAGAAGAACAGTATAGATCTTACGATAACACTAAAAGGACCACACCAGCTGCAAGTTTTAGCGTGAGACTTTTTCGCGTCTCTGTTACGTTGCAAACTTTAATAACATTGCCCCACCACGAAAAGTATAACGTTTCTTATTGGACAGACAGAATTTTTGTAGGCGGAGCTTAAGGTTAACATTGAGACCCTGATTGGTCAGATGAAAACACAGCCAGATAGTTTTTTTTTAAAACCAACTTCGGTAAATTGTAGTAAGGAGAAGTTAGGAGAGGGTTGCTTCCGAGACGATGAGGTGAGCGGAGATGTGCTGTCCGCCGCCCCCTGACGAACACCGACAAGGTAATGAACGCACGCGATGCCGCATAACAGCGCATAAAGCTTCACTCAGAACTGCAGAAGTCTCATCTGTTACACCCCCTTTTTGCGTAATACTAGTGTCGATCGTCAATTAAAGCTCATTGTGTTCACATTTGCCACTTGAAGTAAAAATCTGAAAAGCGATGATTTTTCTGTTATATACTTATTGAGAAGCCACATCAGCCACTGTAATTTACGACAAGTTAGATAAGTAATTAAAGATAATTGAGGGTCACTGTAGACCATTTTGATAGTTTTCTCTTTTGTGAAACTCAATTTAAACCTAGATTATAGATGTGACATGGCATAGGTTCAAATGGCTCTGAGCACTATGGGACTCAACTGCTGAGGTCATAAGTCCCCTAGAACTTAGAACTACTTAAACCTAACTAACCTAAGAACAACACACACATCCATGCCCGAGGCAGGATTCGAACCTGCGACCGGCGCGGTCGCGCGGTTCCAGACTGTAGCGCCAGAACCGCTCGGCCAGCATAGGTCATCCTTCGATCCATTGTAGAACTAGGAAACCCATTCAGGGAATATTCGTTCACATTTTTGTTGAAAGCAGTTGGTTTTTAGCATCCTGTATAAAAACATTTCCTTTTATCAATAGTGCAATTTATAAACAATGTTTTGTGAGTAGAATAAAATTTCCAATGGTAAACTTAACTGCTTTTTCGACGTTATTTTACCAACTAACTAAAAATAGGAAAGCCTTGAACCCCTTCCACTAAATTTAGTTAGTATTAAGATTCTTTTACAGGGAGTGCAGTGGAGCTGATGCTGAAATCATTAATTATTTGGTTATATCATCGCTAGTCTCATTGAACTCTTCTGAACTCTACATGTCATGTGTGGTCTGGCGTCTCCTTACCAGCAACAGGTCCCAGGTTCAAATTAGTCAATTCCCTAAAAAACACGTTCAGAGCGTCGTTGCGCGAAAGTGGTAGGTAGGCACGATATACACTCCTGGAAATGGAAAAAAGAACACATTGACACCGGTGTATCAGACCCACCATACTTGCTCCGGACACTGCGAGAGGGCTGTACAAGCAATGATCACACGCACGGCACAGCGGACACACCAGGAACCGCGGTGTTGGCCGTCGAATGGCGCTAGCTGCGCAGCATTTGTGCACCGCCGCCGTCAGTGTCAGCCAGTTTGCCGTGGCATACGGAGCTCCATCGCAGTCTTTAACACTGGTAGCATGCCGCGACAGCGTGGACGTGAACCGTATGTGCAGTTGACGGACTTTGAGCGAGGGCGTATAGTGGGCATGCGGGAGGCCGGGTGGACGTACCGCCGAATTGCTCAACACGTGGGTCGTGAGGTCTCCACAGTACATCGATGTTGTCGCCAGTGGTCGGCGGAAGGTGCACGTGCCCGTCGTCCTGGGACCGGACTGCAGCGACGCACGGATGCACGCCAAGACCGTAGGATCCTACGCAGTGCCGTAGGGGACCGCACCGCCACTTCCCAGCAAATTAGGGACACTGTTGCTCCTGGGGTATCGGCGAGGACCATTCGCAACCGTCTCCATGAAGCTGGGCTACGGTCCCGCACACCGTTAGGCCGTCTTCCGCTCACGCCCCAACATCGTGCAGCCCGCCTCCAGTGATGTCGCGACAGGCGTGAATGGAGGGACGAATGGAGACGTGTCGTCTTCAGCGATGAGAGTCGCTTCTGCCTTGGTGCCAACGATGGTCGTATGCGTGTTTGGCGCCGTGCAGGTGAGCGCCACAATCAGGACTGCATACGACCGAGGCACACAGGGCCAACACCCGGCATCGTGGTGTGGGGAGTGATCTCCTACACTGGCCGTACACCACTGGTGTTCGTTGAGGGGACACTGAATAGTGCACGGTACATCCAAACCGTCATCGAACCCATCGTTCTACCATTCCTAGACCGGCAAGGGAACTTGCTGTTCCAACAGGACAATGCACGTCCGCATGTATCCCGTGCCACCCAACGTGCTCTAGAAGGTGTAAGTCAACTACCCTGGCCAGCAAGATCTCCGGATCTGTCCCCCATTGAGCATGTTTGGGACTGGATGAAGCGTCGTCTCACGCGGTCTGCACGTCCAGCACGAACGCTGGTCCAACTGAGGCGCCAGGTGGAAATGGCATGGCAAGCCGTTCCACAGGACTACATCCAGCATCTCTACGATCGTCTCCATGGGAGAATTGCAGCCTGCATTGCTGCGAAAGGTGGATATACACTGTACTAATGCCGACATTGTGCATGCTCTGTTGCCTGTGTCTATGTGCCTGTGGTTCTGTCAGTGTGATCATGTGATGTATCTGACCCCAGGAATGTGTCAATAAAGTTTCCCCTTCCTGGGACAATGAATTCACGGTGTTCTTATTTCAATTTCCAGGAGTGCAGAACAAACAGACACCACACAGAATGTTAGAGATTCGCCCAAAGTTAATGCTTCCTCCCCAGTGGCACAGACGAAGCTACATAGGCCGTTTTTCTTCAAAGAGAGATCTCTGAGATGGGTACCCCTTTCCTAGATGTGTTGCTCTTGTGATTTTTTCCACAAAAGGCTGCTGATTCCGAGAATTTCACCTTCCAACAGGACGGTGCACCACCACATTGCAGCACCTATGATCGTCGCTACCTATACGATGAACTTTCGCATCGCTGGATTCGGCGTAGTGATGAAGATGATGTTCCCTTGGACCTCAAGTCACCTGACCGAACACCTCCTGACTTTTCCCTTTAAGAGTGCAGAGAGGACCGTGTTTACTTACCCCTACTGTCATGAACACTGGGAACAGCTCAGAGAACGCATAAATGCTGCTGTGAGGACCGCCTGACAGGATGTCGTTACATAAGGTATGGAACGAATTTGACTATCGCTTGGACGTTTGCCGTGTGACTAGAGGAGCACTCACACACAATTTTTAGAGTGCAAAATCCAAAGTTGGATAGTGTCCAGTTCTGTTCATCTACGTAAATAAAAATGTGAACGCTCATTTGTTTAAAATCGTATATCTCTGAAAGTTCTTCACGGATTGCTTTCAAATTCTGATACAACGTTACTTTCCAATACGGCCGTGTTATTATATCTACTGGAGCGCCATATGGCATATACATAGTTCTTCACCGAGTGCTTCCAAATTTTGATATATATATAGTACTGCTATTGAAATTGCTACGCTAAGAAGAAATGCAGATGATAAACGGGTACTCACTGGACAGATTATTATACTACAACTGACATGTGACTACATTTTCACGCAATTTGGGTGCACAGATCCTGAGAAATCAGTACACAGAACAACCACCTCTGGCCGTAATAACGGCCTTGATACGCCTGGGCATTGAGTCAGACAGAGCTCGGATGGCGTGTACAGTTACAGCTGCCCGTGCAGCTTCAACACGATACCACAGTTCATCAAGAGTAGTGACTGGCGTATTGTGACGAGCCAGTTGCTCGGCCACCATTGACCAGACGTTTTCAATTGGTGAGAGATCTGGAGAATGTGCTGGCCAGGGCAGCAGCCGAACATTTTCTGTATCCAGAAAGGCCTGTACAGGACCTGCAACGTGCGGTCGTGCATTATCCGGCTGAAATGTAGGGTTTCACAGGGATCGAACGAAGGGTCGTTACACATCTGAAATGTAACGACCACTGTTCAAAGTGCCGTCAATGCGAACAAGAGGTGACCGAGGCGTGTAACCGATGGCATCCCATACCATCACGCCGGGTGATACGCCAGTATGGCAATGACGAATACACTCTTCCAAAGAGCGTTCACTGCGATGTCTCCAAACACGGATGAGACCACCCTGTGCATAAAGGCTCTGTTACGTGTAGCTACTGTGTTTGTTAAACTTATGGAAGAAAGCTAGGAAGTTGTGCATCAGTCTAATACTAAGGTCTTCAGGTGGCAGTAGCTGGTAACGGGTGTACACTGGCAGGTAGATGGGCCGGAGCCCCTGGCAGTACTCACATCTTCATGTCGCCGGAGCCGGTGATGAGCGTCTGGTCGTCGATGAAGCGGCAGGAGGACAGGAAGCCCTCGTAGCCCGCCAGCTCGCGCACGATCTTGGCGGCGCCCGTGGAGTCCCGGTTGTTGAGGTCGTACACCGTGCACATGTTGTCCATGCCGCCGCACGCTGCGGGCACGAGAACGGAGCAGGGTGGTGAGTGTACGACAGTGCGGTGGACGCCCACCGACGGTCTTTGCACGGATTAGCCTGGCAAGCGTCCCACCTCAACCCAAATTCTCAAAGCCAATCCAGTCTTCTCAAAATTCCCGCTTACACACGAATAGATTTGCCGAGGCTCTCCATATTCTGGACTAGCACCTGTGGAGGCGTAGCGCCTTCGCATCGCTCCTGTCACTTGTTAGGACGATATCGTTATAGGCATGAGGCATCGACAGATGTCACCAGCTGACATGGACCTGAGTTACAGAGCCGCACGTACTTGTACCAGTAGGCGGCAGAGGTCAGCAGTTGACGGACAGTGCTAGCAGTTGTAGTCAAAAGAATGGTGTAAAGTTATGTTTGACTAATATTTAATGTATTTGCATAATTATAATTGTTTTATACACTCCTGGAAATTGAAATAAGAACACCGTGAATTCATTGTCCCAGGAAGGGGAAACTTTATTGACACATTCCTGGGGTCAGATACATCACATGATCACACTGACAGAACCACAGGCACATAGACACAGGCAACAGAGCATGCACAATGTCGGCACTAGTACAGTGTATATCCACCTTTCGCAGCAATGCAGGCTGCTATTCTCCCATGGAGACGATCGTAGAGATGCTGGATGTAGTCCTGTGGAACGGCTTGCCATGCCATTTCATTCTGGCGCCTCAGTTGGACCAGCGTTCGTGCTGGACGTGCAGACCGCGTGAGACGACGCTTCATCCAGTCCCAAACATGCTCAATGGGGGACAGATCCGGAGATCTTGCTGGCCAGGGTAGTTGACTTACACCTTCTAGAGCACGTTGGGTGGCACGGGATACATGCGGACGTGCATTGTCCTGTTGGAACAGCAAGTTCCCTTGCCGGTCTAGGAATGGTAGAACGATGGGTTCGATGACGGTTTGGATGTACCGTGCACTATTCAGCGTCCCCTCGACGATCACCAGTGGTGTACGGCCAGTGTAGGAGATCGCTCCCCTCACTATGATGCCGGGTGTTGGCCCTGTGTGCCTCGGTCGTATGCAGTCCTGATTGTGGCGCTCACCTGCACGGCGCCAAACACGCATACGACCATCATTGGCACCAAGGCAGAAGCGACTCTCATCGCTGAAGACGACACGTCTCCATTCGTCCCTCCATTCACGCCTGTCGCGACACCGCTGGAGGCGGGCTGCACGATGTTGGGGCGTGAGCGGAAGACGGCCTAACGGTGTGCGGGACCGTAGCCCAGCTTCATGGAGACGGTTGCGAATGGTCCTCGCCGATACCCCAGGAGCAACAGTGTCCCTAATTTGCTGGGAAGTGGCGGTGCGGTCCCCTACGGCACTGCGTGGGATCCTACGGTCTTGGCGTGCATCCGTGCGTCGCTGCGGTCCGGTCCCAGGTCGACGGGCACGTGCACCTTCCGCCGACCACTGGCGACAACATCGATGTACTGTGGAGACCTCACGCCCCACGTGTTGAGCAATTCGGCGGTACGTCCACCCGGCCTCCCGCATGCCCACTATACGCCCTCGCTCAAAGTCCGTCAACTGCACATACGGTTCACGTCCACGCTGTCGCGGCATGCTACCAGTGTTAAAGACTGCGATGGAGCTCCGTATGCCATGGCAAACTGGCTGACACTGACGGCGGCGGTGCACAAATGCTGCGCAGCTAGCGCCATTCGACGGCCAACACCGCGGTTCCTGGTGTATCCGCTGTGCCGTGTGTGTGATCATTGCTTGTACAGCCCTCTCGCAGTGTCCGGAGCAAGTATGGTGGGTCTGACACACCGGTGTCAATGTGTTCTTTTTTCCATTTCCAGGTGTGTATGTGTAGTAATTAGCAAAAAAATGGTTCAAATGGCTCTGAGAACTATGGGACTTTACAGCTATGGTCATCAGTCCCTTAGAACTTAGAACTACTTAAACCTAACTAACCTAAGGACAACACACAACACCCAGTCATCACAAGGCAGAGAAAATCCCTGACCACGCCGGGAATCGAACCCGGGACCCCGTGCTCGGGAAGCGAGAACGCTACCGCGAGACCACGAGCTGCAGACAGTAATTACCAGTGTGAGTGTTGTATGAGTTCAGAAGAACAGAAGTAAATGACAATTGTTTTGTTTATTCACGAAGTACCAGTTAAACTATACTGCGGATTTACTATAATTAACTGTGCAGTCAGTTTATGGTACTAATAAATCGTGAGTAGAACACAAATTAACCGGTAATTTCAGGAGGAGTAATTTTATATTTGATACTTTTCTAAATTTATTTATTTAGCAATTGCCATAGAAAGAAATGTTTTACTATCATTGGTCATTGAAGTAAAGCGCGGGTTTCCGCGGGATAATACTGCAGCCTGATTTGCTGTTTGTGATATCAGCCAATCAGGAAAATGCAGGCTCGCGCCAGTCTATGCTGGGAACAAAGCCTTTGGTGTGATCTATGGGGGTCGGGGCTGAGGGTTCGAACTAGTAACATCTCATTGAAAGCAGCTCCGACGAAAGTACTGTAAAATCGCGGAAAAATGCTAATTACGAGTTTGCGAAGTAGTACAAAGTGTATTTAAGTGAACGGTATAGCGGAAATCGTGTGGAATTTCGGACGGAATATCAAAAATTATTGCTTTTGACTGTAAGTTGAAATCGCGTGGCGTGTTGTGCGATCTAAGACTCGAACAGGTATTACGTGTACAGCAGAATGCACAGCATTTGAGCGAGCATTTTCATAACCAAACGATCCGGTGAACTCTATCAACTTCAGTTACGGGTGTAAATACCATAAACTGGTTACGTGTGTGATTGTGGTGTGCGTGGGAGCTTTACATTGTATTGCCACTTAGTACGGACTTGGCAGTATTAACTGTGATCTTTATCGTAAAAATACACCTGAAAAATTTACATTGCCAACTTAAAACTTTTATTTCAGTAGCTAGCCACATCCCGTTCACTGGACAACTCTATGTATGTTGCGACCTGCAATAGGCAGTGGTGGTGTAGTATTTTCTACTACAGGTTTTAGCTAGACAAATGAACATTGCTGGACAGTGGCAGGGCGGTAAAAAGTAACGTGCCGCGCCGCACACCTCAGCCATGAGATGATGAGGTCCCACACTCCGAGGAGTGTAGGGGGCGACGTGGGAGACCTGCACCGCCGACTAGACAAGGTCCTAACGGAGATGGTTTGCCATTGCCTTCCTCCGATTGTAATGGGGATGAATGATGATGATGAAGACGACACAACACCCAGTCATCTCAAGGCATGGAAAATCCCCGACCCCGCCGGGAATCGAACCTGGGATCCAGTGCGCAGGAAGCGAGAACGATACCGCAAGACCACGAGCTGCCGACACCACCTCAGTATCGAACGTAAATGGGTGATCCAGCCTGAAACCCAGGTGCTTTACTGCTCTCGACGCTGAGGTGCTATTTCAGGCGACGGAGAGCCTCAGCAATTCTGTTCACATGTAAGGGGGAGGGGATTACCGAAGTGTACGATTCCACCCGTCTGCATTGACCCATGACGTCATCAATACGGCGGTAATAGCTATTCTAAGCGTCTCCAATATGGCGCCTATGATGTCACTACATACACACAGCAACAAACACGAAAATACATACAAATAAGAAAATAACATCTCCCTCCAAAAATACAATCGAACAGTCGGGGCAGCCGCAGGAAATTGGGGTTTTAGGGAGGGGACAAGCTAAATATAACAGTAAAAAAAGACACACCACGATCCCAAAACACAAAAATGTCAAACAAAAATTACAAAATCTTCAGGAATCAGACACTTCCCTTGACCTATATAGGTCAACCGCAGCTGACGATGCCAAAACACCGACGCCTACAGCACAAACTACGATAATTGGAATCAGACATTTCCCTTGACCACAGCTGGCTATACCAGAACACCAATAAAATTACTAAAATTGGTTCAAAAATGGTTCAAATGGCTCTGAGCACTACGGGACTTAACATGTGAGGTCATTAGTCGCCTAGAACGTAGAACTACTTAAACCTAACTAAGCTAAGGACACCACACACGTCCACGTCCGAGGCAGGATTCGAACCTGCGACCGTAGAGGTCGCGCGATTCCAGACAGAAGCGCCTAGAACCGCTCGGCCACACAGGCCGGCACGAAAATTACAATCTGCCATTTCCCTTGACCTATAAACTTCAACAATATCTATTGATACGAAAAAACCACCACTTACAACTACGAAGAACAAAACCAAAACCACAACAACTCAAAAATTCAAAAGTCAAACATTCCTACGTAAATTAAAACACATGCAATACACAAAAAACACAACGAAACGACGTCTACAAACACAACCAACTCATGAACTCCGCGTCGTAATGACGTCACACACCACAACACCCTTATGTCATGGGTCAAAGCAGACGGGTAGTATCGGACGCTTCCGTTGACCCAGGGGGGAATTTAGAGTAGCCTGGAGCGGCAGTGCGAAGCACAGGAGATGCCCTTGAGCATTAGACGCCAAATGTTATGGAATAAATTCTAAATTCAAGGAGTGGCATTTAGGAAACAGTTCTGTCTACCAAAGTAGAGACTGCATTTACCGACTATAGACTGCCTCCTACAGGAATAAAGCTACCAGCTTGTACCATCTTTGACACTTGATCGCCGCTCATACATTCTACATCACGTTCATCGCATTTGGCTCTTTTTGACTAAAAACTTCATACAGTCAGCTGTCATATTCCAGTCTATTATTCTGTTTGGAAAGTGCTTAATGTCAGTATTGGATTCAGTCATCTTGTTGGAGCTCAGTCATCTGGTTTTCTCTGTGTATATACCGATTGATCCAAAATTTCTCGAGAAGACTATAGTGGATGTGTCAGAACTCTCCCTTACGTACACTCATGCTCATAAGTTAAGGATAATTGCAGAATGTGGTGCCACACAACGTGGCACTACACAAAACTGGCGCTAATAGCAGAGGCACGTAGGGAACATACATGACACATGTCTGTAAGTCCACGATATTGGTGATAAGTCGAGAAAACCGCACCGAAACACATGTGCTACAAAACGCCACTGTTTCTTGCGCATGTACCCCGACATCAGTATGGGATATGATTACCATGCACACGTACACAGGCCGCACAACGGGTTCGCATACTCGGGATCAGGTGGTCGAGCAGCTGCTGGGGGTATAGCCTTCCATTCTTACACCAGCGCCTGTCGGAGCTCCTGAAGTGTCGTAGGTGTTTGAAGACGTACAGCGATACGTCGATCAAGAGCATCCCAGACGTGCTCCATGGGGTTAGGTCTGGAGAACAGAATGGCCACTGATATCTTCTGTTTCAAGGTACTCCTCCACGATGGCAGCTCGGTGGGGCCTCCATCAGGAGGAAGGTGGGACCCACTGCACCCCTGAAAAGGCGGACATACCGTGCAAAACGACGTCCCGTTACACCTGACCTGTTACAGTTCCTCTGTCAAAGACATGCAGGGGTGTACGTGCCCCTATCATAATCCCACCCCACCCCACACCATCAAACCACGACCTCCATACAGGTCCCTTTCAAGGACATTAAGGGGTCGGTATCTGGTTCCTGGTTCACGCCAGATGAAAACCCAGCGAGAATCACTGTTCAGACTATACCTGGACTCGTCCGTGAACATAACCTGGGACCACTGCTCCAATGACCGTGTACTGTGTTCTTGACACTAGGCTTTACGGGCTCTCCTACGACCAGGGGTCAGTGGAATGCACCTTGCAGGTCTCCGGGTGAATAAACCGTGTCTGTTCAGTCGTCTGTAGACTGTGTGTTTAGAGACAACTGTTCCAGTGGCTGCGGTAAGGTGCCGAGCGAGGCTACCTGGCAGTACTCCGTGGCAGTCTGCGGTCACTGATGGCGAGATATCGGTCTTCTTGTGGCGTTGTACACTGTGGACGTCCCGTACTGTAGCGCCTGGACACGTTTCCTGTCTGCTGGAATCGTTGCCATAATCTTGAGATCGCACTTTGAGGCACACGGAGGGCCCGTGCTACGACCTGCTGTGTTTGACCAGCCTCCAGTCGCCGTAGTACACTACCCCTCATAACGTCATCAATATGTGTCCTGTGAGCCATTTTCAACACCATTAGCACGTCTGAAAACGTCTGCACACTTACTCGCTACCGAGCGAGGTGGCGCAGTGGTTAGACACTGGACTCGCATTCCGGAGGACGACGGTTCAATCCCGCGTCCGGCCATCCTGATTTAGGTTTTCCGTGATTTACCTAAATCGCCCCAGGCAAATGCCGGGATGGTTTCATTCAAAGGGCACGGCCGACTTCCTTCCCCATCCTTCCCTAATCCGATGAGACCGATGACCTCGCTGTCTGGTCTCCTTCCCCAAAACCAACCAACTTACTCGCTCTGCGCCGTACTCTGCCACGCACCAACACACCTCTGCGTTTGTGGACTGCTGCGTGCACCACTGTGCGACGACCGCAGGTTAAAAGCACCGCGTGGTCACACCCCGAGGTGATTTGAACCCGCAAACCGCTCACCAGAGCGCTTTTTCACCATGTATCGGCATTATCCTTAATTTATGAGCAAGAGTGAAGGTTAAATATTACAATGTAGCAAACTGAGGGCTATTCTTTGCGCTGTGTGACATTTTGCGATTCTCTGTGGAAACAAATGAGCACTCGCATGTCGATAGCAACAATGTGAGGGTGAAACATGTTAGCGGGATTCTAAGCATTGTTGTGAGACGAGGTCTGTCTGCGAGAGTAAAATTTCAGTAGTGTTGGTCGAGAGCTCGGAGACAAAGGACATGTTACGCTGCCCTCACGTCGGTGATGGCAGATCTCACCACACTCAAGGCCTGATTTCATTTATATGGCCAGGAGAGATTTAGATGCCTTAGCTACGCTTGCGGATGTAATTGAAGGTAAAAGTCGCAAGCACAGCGCAAAAGCAATTGCAGGGTTAGGCTCGTGATCGTTAGTCCGAATTTGCGATTATCCCACGTTTTGCTTGTCAGTTAAAGAATATAGACTACTGGCCATTAAAATTGCTACACCACGAAGATGACGTGCTACAGACGCGAAATTTAACCGACAGGAAGAAGTTGCTGTGATATGCAAATGATTAGCTTTTCAGAGCATTCACACAAGGTTGGCGCCGGTGGCGACACCTACAACGTGCTGACATGAGGAAAGTTTCAACAGATTTCTCAGACACAAACACCAGTTGACCGGCGTTGCCTGGTGGAACGTTGTTGTGATGCCTCGTGTAAGGAGGAGAAATGCGTACCATCACGACTTTGATAAAGGTCGGATTGGAGCCTATCGCGACTGCGGTTTATCGTATCGCGACATTGCTGCTTGCGTTGCTCGAGATCCAACGACTGTTAGCAGAATAGGTGGGTTCAGGAGGGTAATACGGAATGCAGTGCCGGATCCCAACGGCCTCGTATCACTAGCAGTCGAGATGACACGCATGTTATCCGCATGGCTGTAACGGATCGTGCAGCCACGTCTCGATCCCTGAGTCAACAGATGGGGACGTCTGCAAGACAAAAACCATCTGCACTAACAGTTCGACGACGTTTGCAGCAGCACGGACTATCAGCGCGGAGACTGTGGCTGCGGTTATCCTTGACACGGCATCACAGACCGGGGCGCCTCCGATGGTGTCCTCGACGACGAACCTGGGTGCACGAATGGCAAAACGTCTTTTTTTTCGGATGAATCCAGGTTCTGTTTACAGCATCACGATGGTCGCATCCTCCTTTGGCGACATCGTGGTGAACGTACATTGGAAGCGTGTATTCGTTATCGCCATACTGGCGTATCAACCGGCGTGATTGTATGGGGCGCTATTGGTTACAAGTCTCGGTCACCTCTTGTTCGCTTTGACGACACTTTGAACAGTGGACGTTACATTTCAGATGTGTTACGACCCGTGGCTCTACCTTTCATTCGATCCCTGCGAAATCCTACATTTCAGCAGGATAATGCACGACCGCATGTTGCAGGTTCTGTACCGGACATTTCTGGATACAGAAAATGTACGACTGCTGTCCTGGCCATCACATTCTCCAGATCACTCACCAATTGAGAACGTCTGGTCATTGGTGGCCGAGCAACTGGCTCGTCACAATACGCCAGTCACTACTCTTGATGAACTGTGGTATCGCGTTGAAGCTGCATGGGCAGCTGTACCTGTTCACACCATCCAAGCTCTGTTTGACTCAATGCCCAGGCGTATCGAGGCCGTTATTACGGCCAGAATTGGTTGATTCTGGGTACTGATTTCTGAGGAACTATGCAGCCATATTACGTGAAAATGTAATTCCATGTCAGTTCTGGTATAATATATTTGTCCAATGAATACCCGTTTATCATCTGCATTTCTTCTTTGTGTAGCAATTTTAATGGCCAGTAATGTAATAATAAATATTAATCTCCACATCTAATTCATAAATATGCTGTGGTTATTAAATCTGAATGTAACTTTGAAACTGAAATTATTTGTTAACGTTCAACTTACGACGTGTGGTCTCTCAGACCGCGCGAAAATTTTCGAACTCGCTCTCTGAGGCCAGTTGCGGTGGAAGGCTTCCATACTCCTACTACCCTCCTTAAATTGCAAAGCCTACGATGTTTTGCTGTCGGTTGTGTTACCGCCTTCTGTGTTTATTATTGACACGTGTTATTGTTAGGTCTTGGAGTCTCCTAGACCGCGCCTCGTCAACTACGTACCGTACGGTACCGTATACAGGCTGGCGCACGAAATGTGTTACCAATTGTTTCTTTCACAATTTACGACGCACATTAGATATCCCGCTGGAATCTCTACAGCAGTACCAGCAGAGCTTGGAAAAACAAATGAGTTACGAAATAACGTGTAATTCACGATACTGCCGCTAGGAGACTAGTAAGCAGCAATGGCTGACAATGGAAGACTGACGACACAGCAACGATCGGCAGTTGTGATACTTTTTCATGAAACGAAAAGCCTCGTTGTGACTCAGATGCGTTTTCGACAACAGTTTAACACACGATGGGTCCGTTGCAAGAAGACCATCCACAGTTGTACGATTAATTTGTACAGGAAGGAACAGTATTGGAAGCGAAGCGACTTCGGCCTATGCCTGTTTGTTCGCCGGAGAATACTGAAGCGTTACGAGTCGCTGTACAGAGAAGACCCGGGAAATCGTATAGAAAGGCAGCAGTGCAACAGGGAATATGCAGACGCTCCGTTCAACGCATTCTTAAAAGTGACCTCCATATGTACCCATACAAGATGACCTGTGCACAGAAGCTTACTGAAGAACACAAGCAGCAGAGACTACTGTTTGCTCAGTGGGCGGAGGACAGGGAAGAAACTCTCAACAACGTTTGGTTTTCAGACGAGGCGCATTTTCATTTAGACGGTGTGGTTAACAAAGAAAATGTACGCTTTTGGGCCACTGAAAACCGACAAGTGCTTCACGAACGACAACATTGTGCTCCGAAGATTACAACGTGGGCAGCAATTTCCAGTCACGGACTTATTGGACCCTTTTTCTTTGAAGAAACTGTGAACAGCGAGCGTTATTTGAGCATGCTTCTCAATAGCTTCATTCCACAGCTTCTTGCTACTGCCTTGCCCTTCAACACGCAGTGGTTCATGTAAGATGGAGCTAGGCCACATGCTCCAAACACTGTGTTGGAGTTTTTACACTAGCTTTTCGACATGCGGATCATTTCACTCAGGTTTCCAGGTCGCTTCAATGACGGACAAAATTGGCCCCCCAATAGTTCAGACCCCAATCCATGAGACTTTTTTCTTTGGGGGTACCTAAAGGAAAAAATTTTCCCGAAATGTCCACGTGATTTAATGGAGCTCAGAAGACTTATTCTTCAAGCTTGCAGTGAAATTACGGACGACATGTGCCGTAGGGTAATCAATAACTTCAGTATTCGTTTGAAGGATGTTAGAAAACGAAATGGTGGACATATTGAGCATTTGCTCAGTTAGAATAAATCTCCATGGACAGCTCTTCATTGTAGGATATGTTCCTTTCAGATTGTATTGACAATAAAATGTGTATTCAAAAACAAAATGGTAACACATTTCGTGCGCCACGCTGTAGCTGAAAATGTGTTCGTACAAATTTGTCTTTTAACTTTCCCGAGTTTGACGAAATTGTTAGTCGGTCTATGGAGGAAGGTGTCAGTGATATAGATCAAGGAATAAACGAAAAAGACGACGGTTTTACATTAACCAGTGATCACAGCTCTGCTATCGAACAAGAGTATCATTCGGAGGAAGAACTTCAGCAAAGTTGTGATGCGGATCTGTCTGTTTCTTCAATGAAATTCTTAAAGTGTCTGTTAAAATAGAATGTGTTCTGAGTGGTGACAAAAATGTAGCTGACAGCAATGAATGTCAGTTTCACAGACTTTCTTTTTGTACCTATTTATTGGAATTTTTATGCGCAAATTTAGTTTTATTTGGAAATTTATTTGCTACAGAGATTGTATATAGTTTTTTGGAATATAAAATTCTGTACTCTAACAGTCTATTTATGTGTACTATTTAAAAGAACCGCAAAAAATTTTGTGCTTTTATGTGATAAATGGTAAAATGGTGCAGGCTTTGTTTAGTGCAATAAAATAAACTAGAAGCATGCAAACAATACTTAAATAAGACTGTAAAAATGAATGGTATATGGCATAAATTAAAATTTCAAATGATTTAATTCTTAAATCTCGGTTTAAACATGGGGGTCCGAGAGACCTTGTAAGAGGTCCATGATTAAGGAATTTGTTGCTGGCGCACTTGAGCAGATGTAATTTCAATGGATTGCTCACGCGCTGCCTGCGATATGTAAACTATAAGAGAATCTGAGACCAAAGAGCAGTGTTGACTGCAGTAGGAACTGTGTAGCAGTAGCAGTAAGTAGTTGCTGGCGAGCAGTCTGGTGTATCGTGTTGGCTGGGCCGGTCGTGTGCAGCGATGGCGGAGCCTCAGCGTTGTAGTATAAGGTAAAAGCAGCCTCGCGCATTTGTAGTATTGTTATCTCAAGTCCCATGTAAATGTTTTTAAAAAGTCTCTTGATAATAATCTTTCTCATAAAAAGTAATTTTTGACAATCATTCATTTCAATTTAAAGAATTTACTAATTCCTCCAATCCTTGGTCATCCCGATTATTGCAAATAAAAACCAGTTGTTCCTTTCATAAATGACAAATCTATCGGCCAGCATTGCACTGGGCTGTGCCACAAAATTTATTGTAAGAGCAGATATATATGCGTTATCCGGCGACTTCATTGAGGTAAGAATTTTCTCTTTTTTATTCAGAATGATCTTTCAGGGCCATGACGCAGCACTGCTGACGTCCAAAATTCACCAGGTTAAATTCACAGTCAATTATTGAAATGTTATAAGTGAGGCACATTTTTTTATTATTGAGAGATTAGTCACATTTTATTATTGATAGGTTACGCAATTTTCCTGTTGGTAGGTTATACTGAATGTGAACGACATAATTATATTTTTTACTGTTGAGAGGTTTAGGAATTTTTCTGTTTTGAAGTTTCACTAAACGTTAATATTATTTATATTATTTTTTTATTTTGTGGGGAGGTTACAACCTAACCTCATGGTTTACATTACAGAAAAGTGACCTCGCGAGTTAAGGGTTAGTCTGGTAATCAGCCATTATTGATACTTATAAAGTCATTGTCAGGCATCTCGCCATTATTAATACTTGTCAAACTATTCTTGGTCATGGTGATTTCTGAAGTTTTTAAATAGACTTAATTTATGAAATCGCTTCTTACAAGTTATTTAGTAGGTTACAGGACCGAAGCAAACTCCTTTTTATTAAGGTCATTCTTAGTAACAATAAGCCTTAGCCGCTGCTGCTGCATGCTGCTGCGAATTTCTGTAAACCACATGGATAAAGGCAGTCATCTAAAGAGGTGAGTGGAAAACGTAGAGCCAAAACATGTCATGTGCTCTAATCCAGCAAATTCCGTTTCACAAGCCAGATTATCTATCACTTGTAAATTATTATTCAAATACGCAGTCAGATAGCTTATCCAAATGTTAATACTAAGTTTTTCATGTAACGAGCTGTTGAGGGCTTAAATGACAGTCAATCTGACACTCATACAACACGCACACCGTGTTATGCAGGTTAGAGTCTGAATACTGATACTTCAGGTTGCTTATCGAGTCCATTTTCGCAGACGAACATGGGCTCTAATTGTTGTACGTACGTTGGACTTGTAAATTGCGGATAGTGAATTAATAGGTTAAGTCTGAGTTGTCTTTGTCAGGAAAAATTCTGCAGGTCAGGGTTTAATTTAAAAAAAAATAAAGAGTTAGTTTCACTCTCAAGATATTGTCCATCCCGTTAGACTGCTCTTCCAAGTCTTTTGCTGTCTCTGACAGAATTATGACATCAGCAATCCTCAAAGTTTTTATTTATTTTCCCTGAGCTTTAATTCCTACTCCAAACTTTTCTTTGGTCTTCTTTACTGCCTGTTCAGTATCTAGATTGAATAACATCGGGAATAGGCTACAATCCTGTCTCATTCGCTTCTCAACAACTCTTTCCCTTTCATGCCCCTCGACTCTTTGTTATTTGGACACACTACTTTATATGTAGGCCAAATACGACCGAAATATTTCATGATTTGAGTAAACAAGACAGCTGCGACTGTTAGAATTGTTTATTGGAGAACACGACAGGTTTCGCAAACTAAATTTGTTAAATATACTAATCACCATAGGTTTCCTCAGTATGGAAACATATTCAAGAAAACTGGCAAACAGCTAGCTGCAAAGGGTACAACACCTGTCCGCTTTACCCTAATAATAATAATAATGGCCAAAAATATAGACACAGAGAGGAATCAAAAAGGGAGTTATTTAAAGTTTCAGGGGGTGTACAGTATTTCTTGTGACATCTGCCATTCAAAATACACAGGACAATCGGGCAGAAGTTTCCATGCGAGATTTAGGGAGCATACTGCTAATTCTAGTACAAAGTCAGCGTTGAGTTCTCACTTGCAGGAGACAAGACACACAGCCTCTGACGTTGCCACCAATCTTCAAGTACTCCACTAGGAGAAAAAGGGTAATGTTCTAAATATTTCAGAACAATTGGAGATTCTTCAAGCATTGATAAGAGCCTCAGAAAATACCGTCAACTCCCTGACAGATATACGTCACAGAAACATTATAGCCAATTTTGTTAATTTAAGTGAATGACTTTTTCCAGCCATACCATTGTTTTCTTAATTATCTAAAAGGCTTTTTGGTTCTGAGAACAGCTTTTCTAATTGTAGGACATTGCATTGGAGAGTGGTGGCATATAGGACCCCACACAGTATCAGCAACTTCTTTTGAAATTAGTAGGTAACAGAAATTCTGACTTCCACAGCTCATAATCGTAGTGTATCGTTTGTAATTGTTTCAGTTAGGTAATATAAAGTGTGCAACCAGCCCCCAACATTTCAATCAAGGTGTCTGGTTGCTTACAATGACAGTTTCCAGTGGTGCAATCGATTTTTGAAACTATCTGTATGGTGACGTAGGTTAAGGTCCCCGGTGTCACACACAGCAGCCATTCACCCTGGTGGGCCTACGTTTGAGTCTAATTGACGAAACAAAGTTGGAGTTTTGTGTTAAAAGAGTTGTATTCCATACTCTGTTTGTGGTATACTGCATAGGATAACAGCTTCACATGCAGGAGGTTATGGGCTTGATATTCATTAAAGGCACAATTAATTTTTATTTTTAATCTTCATCGAAATTACTTCGATCATTTTTTTTATTCAATTGATTGATTTATATGCGATTTTTAAACCCATTCCTTGCTCACATAATTCTCATCATAATATCAACTTCTTAATTTGCTCTCATTTTTCTACCTATCACACTTTCTCCACTTGAAATCTTTGTTCATGCTTTTTTAATTAATTTTATGCATTGATTTTGATTTAATTTGTTTAGTTTTATCAGCCACTTTTTTCGTCCACATTATTGTGTTCATTATATCTATTTCTCATATTACTTAAATTTCGTTTTACTTATAAACCCGTCTTTCATTTAGATTTTCATCTGCGTGATTTTGCCCACAGTGCAACAAGTACTCAGGTTATGTTTCAAATGTTTGTATGACGATTACTGTGAAAGAAAAAATGCACATAAGGTTCCATTTTTGACCCCATTGCACAAATATAAGTAGATGATTTCGTCTTTTGGTTTTAATTGATAGATCGGAATTTTCAATAATTGAATATTGTAATAGATAAACATAATTTATTTCATATTCACAAAAATTTCGACTGGAAAAATTATGATATAAAGAAAAAACGAAAGAAATAAAAAAAGCTCATATGGTGATATAAGGTATGTGACAAAGGAACAAAAGTAAAAAATTACATTTAACCCAGTTGAATGAATAAAAAGAATGATCAAAGTAATTTGGACGAAGATTTGAAAGCAAAAAGCAAAAAAAAACTGATAAGATTCGAAGCCATAACACATGTTCTGTCCCCTATACCACGCAATGCAACTGCAATAAACAACTTTTTTTCACGCTCTTCAGGGTCACACAAAACCCCCACTTTTTTTTTTTTTGTCAGTTACTCGCAAACGAGAGTCCACTAGGGTAAATGGCTGAAGTGTGTGATACTTGAGATCTTAACCTACATCACCGTATTCGGTTTCAAAAAGTCGATCTCACCTTGTTAATATTTGCGACACAGCGCATCAGTGGCTTTCCTCGCTGCAGATAGCGGTCAGTTAGCGCCGGCAACAGCAACACTTCCTCCCCGGGCTGTCTACAATGGAGGTTGGAGATGGTCTTAGCGCACAATATACTTTGTCGTAGACGTTCGCACATTCGTGAGTCAGAAATTATAAATAGCTGGATATAAATATCAGGAATGGCTTTACCCTATTTAAACAAACCTTATTCTTCTGACTGTAAGCAGACATAGACCTTATCGCTTTTATTTGTCCGTTTTTTGGCATGGATAAATATCTCAAATTGTTGTTGTTGTGGTCTTCAGTTCTGAGACTGGTTTGATGCAGCTCTCCATGCTACTCTATCCTGTGCAAGCTTCTTCATCTCGCAGTACCTACTGCAACCTACATCCTTCTGAATCTGCTTAGTGTATTCATCTCTTGGTCTCCCTCTACGATTTTTACCTTCCACACTGCCCTCCAATACTAAATTGGTGATCCCTTGATGTCTCAGAACCTGCCCTACCAACCGATCCTTCCTTCTAGTCAAATTGTGCCACAAACTTCTTTTCTACCCAATCCTACTCAATACCTCCTCATTAGTTGTGTGATCTACCCATCTAATCTTCATCATTCTTCTGTAGCACCACATTTCGAAAGCTTCTATTCTCTTCTTGACTAAATTATTTATCGTCCACGTATCTCTGCCATACATAGCTACACTCCATAGAAATACTTTCAGAAAAGACTTCCTGACACTTAAATCTATACTCGACGTTAAGAAATTACTCTTCTTCAGAAACGCTTTCCTTGCCATTGCCAGTCTACATTTTATATCCTCTCTACTTCGACCATCATCAGTTATTTTGCTCCCCAAATAGCAAAACTCCTTTACTACTGTAAGTGTCTCATTTCCTAATCTAATTCCCTCAACATCACCCTACTTAATTCGACTACATTCCATTATCCTCGTCCGGGTTCCCGGGTTCGATTCCCGGCGGGTTCAGGGATTTTCTCTGCCTCGTGATGACTGGGTGTTGTGTGATGTCCTTAGGTTAGTTAGGTTTAAGTAGTTCTAAGTTCTAGGGGACTGATGACCATAGATATTAAGTCCCATAGTGCTCAGAGCCATTTGAACCATTGTCCTCGTTTTGCTTTTGTTGATATTCATCTTATATTCTCCTTTCAAGACACTATCCATTCTGTTCAACTGCTCTTCCAAGACCTTTGCTGTCTGTGACATAATTACAATGTCATCGGCGAACCTCAAGTTATTATTTCTTCTCCATGGATTTTTATACGTACTCCAAAGTTTTTTTTGGTTTCCTTTACTGCTTGCTCAATTGGCTTAATCTACAGGACAGCTTGCACTACTTCCAGTGCCATGTTTTCACATTCTTTTCTTTCAAGTTTTGCAATTCACGCGTTTCAGGGATTCTGCTAATGAGTAAGAACAGTGACCAAGTAACAATGGCCTTAGAGTGTCACTAGAAAGTGAAAATGACGAAATAATTTTTATCATATATAGAAAACTACTGTAAAGTTGTATCGCATTATTTGTAATGCAGCTTTTATAAGCCAATGTCCTTACTGACTGTACATGGTACTTTTCCTTTCACCATATAACATATCCATGGCTACTGAAGATTTCATTTAGAGAGGGTGAGGCAGCTCTATCATAACACCCCTTGTATTTCCCCAACCGTAATAGATACAGAGATGCCGTTTGGACGGAGAGTTGCAGGCACACAGGCTACTTGAATACATCACATTTCATGTTTGTGCTATTTTCTATTAAAGAGATATGAGGCCATCTTTGGTTTCCTTAAATGGAACCCTATGTTAAGTTTTAACGTAACATGATGGGCTTAAAAAGACGGTTTCAAATATGTGTGTATCATAATATTTAGGCGAATAGTTTTTCAGACACATATGTGTTCTCGTATCGTGTTCGTCCTTCGAAGCGGCGTTGTCCAATGCGACCTCTCCTGTTGTGTAGAGTACATGGTAAACGTCGCGTGTCCGTCCTTACACAAACCCGCCCATTTACCCGACAATAGTAATACAAATATTACAACTGTGATACCAAGATAGTAGACAACATACAGTATTTAAATACTACAAGATGTTAGTACAGGGTGTTTCAAAAATGACCGGTATATTTGAAACGGCAATAAAAACTAAACGAGCAGCGATAGAAATACACCGTTTGTTGCAATATGCTTTGGACAACAATACATTTTCAGGCGGACAAACTTTCGAAATTACAGTAGTTACAATTTTCAACAACAGATGGCGCTGCAAGTGATGTGAAAGATATAGAAGACAACGCAGTCTGTGGATGCGCCATTCTGTACGTTGTCTCTCTGCTGTAAGCGTGTGCTGTTCACAACGTGCAAGTGTGCTGTAGACAACATGGTTTATTCCTTAGAACAGAGGATTTTTCTGGTGTTGGAATTCCACCGCCTAGAACACAGTGTTGTTGCAACAAGACAAAGTTTTCAACGGAGGTTTAATGTAACCAAAGGACCGAAAAGCGATACAATAAAGGATCTGTTTGAAAAATTTCAACGGACTGGGAACGTGACGGATGAACGTGCCGGAAAGGTATGGCGACCGCGTACGGCAACCACAGAGGGCAACGCGCAGCTAGTGCAGCAGGTGATCTGACAGCGGCCTCGGGTTTCCGTTCGCCGTGTTGGAGCTGCGGTCCAAATGACGCCAACGTCCACGTATCGTCTCGTGCGCCAGAGTTTACACCTCTATCCGTACAAAATTCAAATGCGGCAACCCCTCAGCGCCGCTACCATTGCTGCACGAGATAGTGCTAACGATATAGTGCACAGGATTGATGACGGCGATATGCATGTGGGCAGCATTTGATTTACTGACGAAGCTTATTTTTACCTGGACAGCTTCGTCAATAAACAGAACTGGCGCATATGGGGAACCGAAAAGCCCCATGTTGCAGTCCCATCGTCCCTGCATCCTCAAAAAGTACTTGTTTGGGCCGCCATTTCTTCCAAAGGAATCATTGGCCCATTTTTCAGATTCAAAACGATTACTGCATCACGCTATCTGGACATTCTTCGTGAATTTGTGGCGGTACAAACTGCCTTAGACGACACTGCGAACACCTCGTGGTTTATGCAAGATGGTGCCTGGCCACATCGCACGGCCGACGTCTTTAATTTCCTGAATGAGTATTTCGATGATCGTGTGATTGCTTTGGGCTATCCGAAACATACAGGAGGCGGCGTGGATTGGCCTCCCTATTCGCCAGACATGAACCCCTGTGACTTCTTTCTGTGGGGACACTTGAAAGACCAGGTGTACCGCCAGAATCCAGAAACAATTGAACAGCTGAAGCAGTACATCTCATCTGCATGTGAAGCCATTCCGCCAGACACGTTGTCAAAGGTTTCGGGTAATTTCATTCAGAGACTACGCCATATTATTGCTACGCATGGTGGATATGTGGAAAATATCGTACTATTGAGTTTCCCAGACCGCAGCGCCATCTGTTGTTGAAAACTGTAACTACTGTAATTTCGAAAGTTTGTCTGCCTGAAAATGTACTGTTGTCCCAAGCATATTGCAACAAACGGTGTATTTCTATCGCTGCTCGCTTAGTTTTTATTGCCGTTTCAAATATACCGGTCATTTTTGAAACACCCTGTACATTTTAGGTAACAGAAATACAAGTGTAAATGAGGAGGCCCTTATTGGTCACAATTATTTCGTACGTATTTTTTTTTTTATTTGAAAATTTTACTATTGATCACAATACGAAGCAAATACACACAAAGATGCAAAATACATACTGTAGATCATACAAAACTTTATTGAAGCATGTGCTCAAAATGTTTCCCGTCTGCTGCAATGCACATTTGTAGTCGCCATTCGAATGATTTGTGAACGGCTGCGAGGGTGTCACGTGAGACTTCGATGATACGTTGCTTCATATCGTCTGGCGTGGTTGGTATTTGAGCATACCCTTTATGTTTGATTGCTCCCCACAGAAAAAAACCAAGAGGGGTCAAATCAGGAGACCGGGCCAGCCTCTTCACTTCAGCACGTCGTCCTGTCCAACAATCCGGGAACTTCTCATTCAACAGCTCTGTAGCCACACGGGAAGAGTGAGCAGGGCAGCCGTCATGCACTGACGCGTAGTTAGTGGCACCTCTTCCAGCAAAATGGGCAGAACGTTTCGCAGGAACTGTGCGTAGTTATTGCCATTCAGTATACCAGGAATGACGTACGGCCCCACAATGACATTTCGGAAGATGCCGCGCCACACTTTAACACTCCACGGTTGCCGATGCTGTACCTGTCGCAGCCAATGAGGGTTCTCTACTGACCAGTAATACATATTATACAAATTTACATTACCGTCGTTGGTGAAAGTCACTTCATCAGTAAAAAGCACCCGTTGAAAAAACGTTGGATCATGTTGTAGGAGCTGCAGAGCAAACCGGAAAAATTCCTGGCGCCGTTCGAAATCCACACCGGAGAGTGCTCGATGTAATGAGAGGTGAAATGGGTGAAATCTATGCCGGTGCAATATGCGTAGAACACTTCTGTGACTTATACCACATTCCGCGGCGATATGTCGCCACGGAACAGTAGGGTCCTTATGCTCCAACGCTAGAACGCCCTCTTCATGTACCTCGCCAGTTGCAATTTTCTGCCTTGTGCTCTGCATGACGTTCCATGATACCGATTCAAGTAGTTACTTGCAAAAACGTGCAAGAAGCTGGCGTGTAGGACGCTCACGATCAGAATACAGCTCTCCATATTGCTTTAAGGGGCTCCGGAAAGGCTCAAAATCATGAAAAGTTCAATTTTTACTTTTTTGCGTTTTCTGAATCTGCAGACTATTACCTTTTAATAGATATATAATTTATTCAATTCCGAAGACTACAACTATTTTTAAATTTTTTTTGAAATGTGTTCTACATGGGCGTGACCCACTGTGGCGCTGTGAAACTGCTGTCAAATGGTGTTATTACTAACGTCCGTGTTCATCAGGTACATTTTAGTGATGTGAGATAAAGTATGTGTTGTGGCTAACCTGTGATGGTTCAATATATATCGCTGGTGTGATTGTCGATTGTTTCATGTTTATTTACTCTGTCGTTATCTCGAAAATATTCGTAATTAATTCTGTTTCTTGAGTCTCTGTTTTGTTGAAGTATAATAATGAGTAAAAGTAAAGTTATTAGAAATCCTCTGAAGGCTTTTAAGAAAAGGAGAAATGTTGGAAAGCCAAAGGTATGTGTTATTACTGTAAACAATAAAGACGATAACCAAGTGAGTGAACCTAACCTCTCAAGTACACCTGCCCATAGCAGTCAAAGTGGGAAAGAAAATACTTCACAGAAGAAGCTTGGTTCAATGAGTGAAAACTATGAATGTTTTATGGGCGAATCGGATGTGAATGAAATATTTGATATGTCGGTCCTCAAAGGAATTTTTTCAAACTGTGTAAGATGTATTCATTGTAGTGAAGTTGGTCTGGAACTCTCCATAATAAAGCACGTAGGACTTGCTAGTGAAATACAACTGAAATGTGATAAGTGTTCATACATGACCACCTTTTGGAACAGTGTTGCAGTAACTGCAACTGAAGAAAATGGTAGCAAAATCTACGAACACAACATTAGATGTGTTTATTCCTTGCGTTCAGTTGGTAAGGGTGCTACTGCAGGTGCAATTTTCTGTGGCATCATGAATATTCCAAATCCCCCAACCAAGTTTACGACCTATAATAAATTAATAGGGTCTAAAGTAGAAGATGTCTGTATAGAATCTATGAAGAACGCTGTGGTAGAGGCAGTAATGGAAAATAATGGTAACAGAGATTTGACTGCAGCGTTCGATGGTACCTGGCATAAACGGGGACACACATCTCTTCATGGTGTAGTATCTGCCACCAGTATGTATACATGGGAAGTTTTAGATGTAGCAGTAATGTCAAAGTATTGTAGATGTCCACAAAAATATAAAGGTACACATGAAAATAATTGCAAAGCTAACTATAGTGGCAGTAGTGGAGGAATGGAAGTGGCTGGTGTTGCCAGTATATTCCAGCGTTCTGAGGCGTGTGATAAAGTGCGATATGTTAATTACCTTGGTGACGGTGATTCTAAAAGTTTCAAACATGTTCAAGGACTGAAGCCCTATGGTGATGATGTTGTAGTGCAGAAATTTGAGTGTATTGGACACGTACAGAAGCGAATGGGAACAAGACTTCGGCGACTGAAAGCTTCGTACAAAAAACAAAAACTCAGTGATGGTAAAGAGTTGGATGGGAAGGGAAGGTTAACTGACAGTGTAATTGACAAAATACAGAACTATTATGGAGTGGCTATTAGACAAAATACACAAAGTGTCGACGAAATGAAGAAGGCTATTTGGGCTCTTTTTTTTCATACTTCTTCAACCGATGAAAATCCCCAACATAGCTTGTGTCCCAAGGAAGAAGACAGTTGGTGTAAATATAACAAAGGATTGCTAACTGGTGAAGTGGACACTCATAAGCATAGTCTGCCTCATGCAATAATGGAGGTGATAAAACCTATTTTCAGAGACTTAGCAGCACCTGAACTGTTGAAAAAGTGTATTCACGGAAAAACTCAAAACCCCAATGAAAGTGTAAATAGTGTTATATGGTCGAGAATCCCCAAGACTGTATTTGTTGGAATAGAAACACTTCACTTTGGTGTGTATATTGCTGTTGCGACTTTCAATGATGGCAACATTGTAAGGTGCAAGGTATTTAGAAATATGGGAATGAAGATAGGTTCTAACATGGTACGAGCGATGCTTGCTTTAGACAAGGAACGCCTTCGGGCTGCAGACAGGGCTGTAAAGAGTCTAGAAATACAAGCAAGAGTAAACAGGAGGAGGAACAAGAGGAAGCTGGAGGAGGAGTTTGCAGAGGATGAAGATAATCCATCCTATGGATCTGGAATGCACTAAAAAGTTAATCCAATCTTTGTCGCTCGATTCCCAAAACTTTTATTTTCTCATACTAATTACATGTTTTCTAAGGATCTTCCAAACATATTTGTTTCAAACTTTCAGTAAATGTTTCACAGTACCTTCTGCGTAATTTAACACAGCCTTTTTCCAAAAAACTGTATATTTTTGAATATATAAATAAAAAATTGCAAAAAAATTTTGTGAATTTTCATTACAATTGAAAAAAATCATCTTTAATAACTGAACTAAAATTTTGTAAAATCCCTGTGTTAAGTTGTAGCCCATATTCCAATAAATAATCTGTAAAAAGTTCAACTTCCTACCTCAAATGCTTTGTGAGGAAAGATGTAATTTATAAGCGTTATTTTAACATTGCAAGTATAGGGCGTTCCGGAGCCCCTTAACAAGGGAACCTCCCCATCGCACCCCGCTCAGATTTAGTTATAAGTTAGCACAGTGGATAGGCTTTGAAAAACTGAACACAGATCACTCGAGAAAACAGGAAGAAGTTGTGTGGAACTATGAAAAAATAAGCAAAATATACAAACTGTGTAGTCCTTATGCGAGATAGGTAGTATCAAGGACAGTATGAGCTCAGGAGCGCCGTGGTCCCGTGGTTAGCGTGAGCAGCTACGGAACGAGAGGCCCTTGGTTCAAGTCTTCCCTCGAGTGAAAAGTATACTTCCATTATTTTCGCAAAGTTAGGATCTGTCCGTTCGTTCATTGAAGTTTCTGTTCGCTGTAATAAGTTTAGTGTCTGTGTATTGCGACCGCATCGCAAAACCATGCGATTTGTTGACGAAAGGACGTGCCTCTCCAACGGGAACCGAAAACATTTGATCCGTAGGTCATAGGTCAACCGATTCCTCCACAGGAAAAGACGTCTAATATATTCTATACGACACTGGTGACGGCATGTGCGTCACATGACAGGAATATGTTGTCGACCCACCTAACTTGTACACTTGGCGAATGGGTAAAAGATTCTTCTACCTTGCCCGATTTAGGTTTTCTTGTGGATATGACAATCACTCCCAAAAAAGTGATGAAAACATAAGAGTTTGTCGCATAAACTGAATATAAAAAATTAAACTTTTCACTCTAGGGAAGACTTGAACCAAGGACCTTTCGTTCCGTAGCTGCTCACGCCAACCACGGGACCACGGCGCTCCTGCGCTCACGTTATCCTTGATGTTGCATATCATGCCTATGGACTACTCAGTTTGTATATTTTGCTTATTGTTTCATAGTTCCACACAACTTCCTGTTTTCTCGATCGATCTGTGTTCAGTTTTTCAAGGCCTATCCACTGTGCCAACTTATAACTAAATCTGAGGGGGGTGCGATGGGGAGGTTCCCTTGCAAGAGCATTTCTTCTGCTTTCACCATACACTAGAAGCACACCTAACTTTTCTTCGTTGGTGTACATGTCTGCTGCAAGAAAATGTGACGGGAATGCGATGTCCCACTACCCCAGCAGCACACTTATACCCTTCTTTCGAGCTACCTCGTTGTCACCTTGCAGCGTTATCGAGAAGCAGGAAAACAACACCTTCCGTGTTAAGTTCCTCAGTGATTGAAATGGTTCAAATGGCCCTAAGCACTATGGGATTTAATATCTGAGGTCATCAGTCCCCTAGAACTTAGAACTACTTAAACCTAACCAACCTAAGGACATCACACACATCCATGCCCGAGGCAGGATTCGAACCTGCGACCGTAGCAGCAGCGCGGTTCTGGACTGAAGCTCGGTCACAACGGCCGGCTTCCTCAGTGGTCAACAGGAAAGATCGCATTGGACAACGCCGCTTCGAAGGAGGAATACGATACAAGAAGATATCTGTGTCTCAAAAACTATTCGCCTAACTACACTCCTGGAAATTGAAATAAGAACACCGTGAATTCATTGTCCCAGGAAGGGGAAACTTTATTGACACATTCCTGGGGTCGGATACATCACATGATCACACTGACAGAACCACAGGCACATAGACACAGGCAACAGAGCATGCACAATGTCGGCACTAGTACAGTGTATATCCACCTTTCGCAGCAATGCAGGCTGCTATTCTCCCATGGAGACGATCGTAGAGATGCTGGATGTAGTCCTGTGGAACAGCTTGCCATGCCATTTCCACCTGGCGCCTCAGTTGGACCAGCGTTCGTGCTGGACGTGCAGACCGCGTGAGACGACGCTTCATCCAGTCCCAAACATGCTCAATGGGGGACAGATCCGGAGATCTTGCTGGCCAGGGTAGTTGACTTACACCTTCTAGAGCACGTTGGGTGGCACGGGATACATGCGGACGTGCATTGTCCTGTTGGAACAGCAAGTTCCCTTGCCGGTCTAGGAATGGTAGAACGATGGGTTCGATGACGGTTTGGATGTACCGTGCACTATTCAGTGTCCCCTCGACGATCACCAGTGGTGTACGGCCAGTGTAGGAGATCGCTCCCCACACCATGATGCCGGGTGTTGGCCCTGTGTGCCTCGGTCGTATGCAGTCCTGATTGTGGCGCTCACCTGCACGGCGCCAAACACGCATACGACCATCATTGGCACCAAGGCAGAAGCGACTCTCATCGCTGAAGACGACACGTCTCCATTCGTCCCTCCATTCACGCCTGTCGCGACACCGCTGGAGGCGGGCTGCACGATGTTGGGGCGTGAGCGGAAGACGGCCTAACGGTGTGCGGGACCGTAGCCCAGCTTCATGGAGACGGTTGCGAATGGTCCTCGCCGATACCCCAGGAGCAACAGTGTCCCTAATTTGCTGGGAAGTGGCGGTGCGGTCCCCTACGGCACTGCGTAGGATCCTACGGTCTTGGCGTGCATCCGTGCGTCGCTGCGGTCCGGTCCCAGGTCGACGGGCACGTGCACCTTCCGCCGACCACTGGCGACAACATCGATGTACTGTGGAGACCTCACGCCCCACGTGTTGAGCAATTCGGCGGTACGTCCACCCGGCCTCCCGCATGCCCACTATACGCCCTCGCTCAAAGTCCGTCAACTGCACATACGGTTCACGTCCACGCTGTCGCGGCATGCTACCAGTGTTAAAGACTGCGATGGAGCTCCGTATGCCACGGCAAACTGGCTGACACTGACGGCGGCGGTGCACAAATGCTGCGCAGCTAGCGCCATTTGACGGCCAACACCGTGGTTCCTGGTGTGTCCGCTGTGCCGTGCGTGTGATCATTGCTTGTACAGCCCTCTCGCAGTGTCCGGAGCAAGTATGGTGGGTCTGACACACCGGTGTCAATGTGTTCTTTTTTCCATTTCCAGGAGTGTATTATGATACACACATATTTGAAACAGTCTTTTTAAGTCCATCACGTTAAGTTAAAACTTAACATAGGGTTCCATTTAAAAAACAAAAACAAAGGTGGTCTCATATCTCTGTAATAAAAAATAGCACAAACATGAAATGCGATGTATTCAAGTAGCCCATGTCCCTGCAATTCACTGTCCAAACGGTATCTTTGTATCTGTTACGGTTGGGGAGATACAAGGGGTGTTATGACGAAGCTGTTTCATCCTGTATATATATACGAGGTTTGGATCTTTAATAGTGGCAAATATTTATTTACAGCTCGTACAAAATACATACGTGTTTCAAAGTTTTAGTGACCTTCAAAGTAGTCACCAGCAATGTGTATAACCCGTTGCCAGCCATGTGGAAGTCGTACGATACTCTCAGCAGTGCCAGTTGTGTTGAGAGTTCGAGCGGTGCGGTCTATTGCCCGACGAATTTGTAGCAGTTCTGAAGCGAATGCCGTGAAGTGTTTCCTTCAGTTTAGAAATCAAGTTGAACTCACGAGGACTTAAGTCAGTGGAGTGCAGTAGGTGGTATAGCACTTAGCGGCCCCATCAGTCAAACAAATCAGTGACAGGCTGCACTCTTCGTGCACGAGCATTGTGCTGCAAAATGGTGGTCAGCTCCTGCAGAAAGTGTCATCACTTCTGTCTCTATGCTGTTCATTTTTGGAACACAACCTAGGAGCAGCTTACAGACAGAAGTGGTGACACTTTCTGCAGGACCTGACCATCATTTTGCAGCACAATGCTCGTGCACGAAGAGTGCAGCCTGTCACTGACTTGTTTGACTGATGGGGCTGCTAAGTGCTATACCACCTACTGCACTCCACTGACTTAAGTCCTCGTGAGTTCAACTTGATTTCTAAACTGAAGGAAACACTTGACGGCATTCGCTTCAGAACTGCTACAAATTCGTCGGCCAATAGACCGCACCGCTCGAACAGTCAGCACAACTGCAACACGTTTCTATTTTGTACGAGCTTAAATAAATATTTGCCACTATTAAAGTTCCAAACCTCCTATACATAAAATTTCACCCTTGTATTTGTCCAAGAGATATAGATATATACAGTACTGGACATTAAAATTGGTACACCACGAAAATCACGTGCAACAGACGCGAAATTTAACCGACAGGAAGATGCTGTGATATGCAAATGATTAGCTTTTCAGAGCATTCGCACAAGGTTGGCGCCGGTGGCGGCACCTACAACGTGCTGACATGAGGAAAGTTTCCAACCGGTTTCACATACACAAACAGCAGTTGGCCGGCGTTGCCTGGTGAAACGTTGCTGTGATGCCTCGTGTAAGGAGGAGAAATGCGTACCATCACGATTCCGACATTGATAAACGTCGGATTGTAGCGTATCGCGATTTCGGTTTATCGTATCGCGACATTCCTGCTCGCGTTGGTCAAGATCCAATGACTGTTAGCAGAATATGGAATCGGTGGGTTCAGGAGGGTAATACGGAGCGCCGTGCTGGATCCCAACGGCCTCGTATCACTAGCAGTCGAGATGACAGGCATCTTATCTGCATGGCTGTAACGGATCGTGCAGCCACGTCTCGATCCCTGAGTCAACAGATGGGGACGTTCGTAAGACAACAACCATCTGCACGAACAGTTCGACGACGTTCGCAGCAACACGGACTATCAGCTCGGAGACCATAGCTGCGGTTACCATTGTCGCTGCATCGCAGACAGGAGCGCCTGCGATGGTGTACTCAACGACGAACCTGGGTGCACGAATGGCAAAACGTAATTTTTTCGGAGAAATCGAGGTTCTGTTCACAGCAACACGATGGTCGCATCCGTGTTTCTCGACGTCGCGGTGAATGCACATTGGAAGCGTGTATTCGTCATCGCCATAGTGTCGTATCACTCGGCGTGATGGTGTGGGGTGCCATCGGTTACACGTCTCGGTCACCTCTTGTTCGCATTGACGGCACTTTGAACAGTGGACGTTACATTTCAGATGTTTTACGACCCGCGGCTCTACCCTTCATTCGATCCCTGCGAAACCCCACATTTCAGCAGGATAATACACGACCGCATGTAGCAGGTCGTGTACGGGCCTTTCTGGATACAGAAAATGTTCGACTTCTGCCCTAGCCAGCACATTCTCCAGATCTCTCACCAATTGAAAACGCCTGGTCAATGGCGGCCGAGCAACTGGCTCGTCACAATACGCCAGTCACTACTCGTGATGAACTGTGCTGTCGTGTTCAAGCTTCATGGGCAGCTGTACCTGTACACGCCATCCGAGCTCTGTTTGACTCAGTGCCCAGGCGTATCAAGCCCGTTATTAGGGCCAGAGGTGGTTGTTCTGGGTACTGATTTCTGAGGATCTATGCACCCAAATTGCGTGAAAATGTAATCACATGTCAGTTCTAGTATAATATATGTGTCCAATGAATACCTGTTTATCATCTGCATTTCTTCTTGGTGTAGCAGTTTTAATGGCCAGTAGTGTAGATGTGTTGGGTCAGTACATGGCGAAACTGTGGATAGAGAGAGAGAGAGAGAGAGAGTGAGAGAGAGAGTGAGAGTGAGAGAACAGAACTGTCCTCACCGACGAAGTTGCCAGACTGTGAGAAGGCGACGCTCATGACCCAGGAGGAGCGCAGCGGTATGATCTGCACCTTGTTGCCCGTCCACGTGTCCCAGATGATCAGCTTCCCGTCCAGGGAGCCCGTCACCGCGTGCCTGCCAACACAAACACAGCAACAACGTAACAAACAATGACTCCGGCACCTGCTGCACGTTCCACTGCCAGCGCGTACACAACACTCTGCTCTGGTCGTTCTAGGGGCTCGTACAGTCTCGAATTTTGAAGTCTTATTTTTAATCCTATAATGTCTATACAGGGAGGGTATTTTCTACTGTAGAGTGTAGGCCACTAAATTACATGTTGCATTGCGGCACCGGTCAATTCATTTCGTCATTTGTGTGAAGTAGGTTTCAGTTTGTACTAGTGGCACCTTTTATTTACTTATTCCATTCCGGTAATTTTTCTTATTTTGATACATTCATTCAGTTACTACTTTTCTTAGAAGCTAGATTAAGGGAAGGCAAACCTACGTTTCTAGCATTTGTAGACTTAAAGAAAGCTTTTGACAATGTTGACTGGAATACTCTCTTTCAAATTCCGAAGGTGGCAGGGGTAAAATACAAGGAGCGAAAATCTATCTACAATTTGTACACAAACCAGATGGCAGTTATAAGAGTCGAGGGACATGAAAGGGAAGCAGTGGTTGGGAAGGGAGTGAGACAGCGTTGTAGCCTCTCCCCGATGTTATACAATCTCTATATTGAGCAAGCAGTGAAGGAAACAAAACAAAAATTCGGAGTAGGTATTAAAATCCATGGAAAAGAAATAAAAACGTTGAGTTTTGCCGATGGCATTGTAATTGTGTCAGAGACAGCAAAGGACTTGGAAGAGCAGTTGAGCGGAATGGACAATGTCTTGAAAGGAGCATATAAAATGAACACCAACAAAACCAAAACGAGGATAATGGAATGTAGTCGAGTTAAGTCGGGTGATGCTGAGGGAATTAGATTAGGAAATGACACATTTGAAGTAGTAGATGACTTTACTATTTGTGGAGAAAAATAACTGATGATGGTCGAAGTAGAGAGGATATAAAATGTAGACTGGCAATGCCAAGGGAAGCATTTCTGAGGAAGAGAAATTTGTTAACGTCGAGTATAGATTTAAGTGTCAGGAAGTCGTTTCGGAAACTATTTGTATGGAGCGTAGCCATGTATGGAAGTGAAACATGGACGATTAATACTTTGGACAAGAAGAGAATAGAAGCTTTCGAAATGTGGTACTACAGAAGAATGCTGAAGATTAGATGGGTAGATCACATAACTAATGAGGAAGAATTGAATAGGATTGGGGAGAACAGGAGTTTGTGCCACACCTTGACTTGTAGAAGGCATCGGTTGGTAGGACATGTTCTGAGGCATCAAGAGATCACCAGTTTAGTATTGTAGGGCAGAGTGGAGGGTAAAAATCGTAGAGGGAGACCAAGAGATCAATACACTAAGCAGATTCAGAAGGATGTAGGCTGCAGTAGGTACTGGGAGATGAAGAAGCTTGCACAGGATAGAGTAGCATGGAGAGCTGCATCACACCAGTCTCAGAACTGAGGACCACAACAACAACAACAACAACAACATTCAGTTACTTCAAATGGTTCAAATGGCTCTGAGCACTATGGGACTTAACTACTGAGGTCATCAGTCCCCTAGAACTTAGAACCACTTAAACCTAACTAACCTAAGGACGTCACACACATCCATGCCCGAGGCAGGATTCGAACCTGCGACCGTAGCGGTCGAGCGGTTCCAGACTGTAGCGCCTAGAACCGCTCGGCCACTCCGGTCGGCATTCAGTTACTAACCAGCGATTAGTGAACATGTCGTAACCACATTGAATACTGTAACCATCAAATCCTCCAAAAATAAATGAAAAATATACCTATTCAAAAAATCAGATAAAAATTTACTTGACGCCTTCCTGAGAGACAACCTCCACTCCTTCCAAACTAATAATATGTGTAGACCAGGTGTAGCTTGAATTCAGAACAATAGTATCCGCAGTAATTGAGAGATTTATATCAAATAAATTAACAAACGACGGAGCTGACCCTCCTTGGTACACAAAACGATCCAGGACACTGTTACAGAAACAATGATACAAACATGCCAAATCTAAACAGACGCAAAATCCTCATTATTCGTGATCTTTTACAGAAGTTCGAAATTTAGCGCGGGCTTCAATGCAAGATGCTTATAACAGGATGCACAACGAAACTTTGTCTCGAAACCTGACAGAAAATCAAAAGAGATTCTAGTCGTATGTAAAGTATGTTACGGGCAAGAAACAACCAATGCCTTCTCTGCGCGATAGCAATGGAGATACCATCGAAGACAGTGGTGCCAAAGCAGAGTTACTAAACACGGCTTTCCGAAATGCCTTCACAAAAGAACACGAAGTACAAATTTCAGATTCGAATCAAGAACAGCTGCCAACATGAGTAACATAGAAGTAAATTTCGTCGGAGTATTAAAGCAACTTAAATCACTTAATAAAGCAAGTCTTCTGGTCCAGACTGTATACCAATTAGGTTCCTTTCACAGTATGCTGATGCAATAGCTCCATACTTAACAATGATATACAACCGTTCACTCGAGGAAAGATCCGTATCGAAACACTGGTAAGTTGTACAGGTCACACTAATATTCAATAAAGGTAGCAGGAGTAATCCACTAAATTACAGGCCCATATTATTAACGTCGATATGCAGAAGGATTTTGGAACATACGAGCATATTGTGTTCGAACATCATGAATTACCTCGAAGAAAACGGTCTATTGACACACAGTCAAAATGGGTTTATAAAACTTCGCTCTTATGAAACACAACTAGCTGTTTATTCGCTATTGCGTGCTACTGACAAGGTATTTTAGATCGATTCCGTATTTCTGGATTTCCGGAAGGCTTTTGACACTGTACCGCACAAGCGGCTTGTAGTGAAATTGCGTGCTCATGGAATATCGTCTCAGTTATGTGACTGGATTTGTGATTTCCTGTCATCGAGTAAAACAGAAGTGATTTCGGGCGTTCTCCAAGGTAGTGTTATAGGCGCTTTGCTGTTCTTTAACAATATAAACGGTTTGGGAGACAATCAGAGCGTCCATCTTAGGTTGGCAGATGACGCTGTTGTTTAGCGACTAATAAAGTCATCAGAAGATCAAAACAAATTGCAAAACGATTTCGAAATGATATCGGAATGGTGCGAAAAGTGGCAGTCGATCATAAATAACGTGAAGTGTGAGGTCATCCACATGAGTGCTAAAAGAAAGCCGTTAAACTTCGGTTACACGATAAATCAGTCAAATATAAAGACCGTAAATTCACCTAAATACCAAGGAATTGCAATTACGAACAACTTAAATTGGAAGGAACACACAGAAAATGTTGTGGGGAAGGCTACCCAGAGACTGCGTTTTATTGGCAGGACACTTAGAAAATGTAACAGACCTACTATGGAGACTGCCTACACTACGCTTGTCCGTCCTCTTTTTAGAATACTGCTGCGCGGCGTGGGATCCTTACCAAATACGATTGACGCAGTACGTTTTGTATTATTTCGAAATGATACAGGATTTGGGCTGGAAATCGTTAAAAGAAAGACGTTTTCCCTTGGGACGGAATCTTCTCACGAAATTCCAATCACCAACTTTCTCATCCGAATGCGAAAATATTTTGTTGACACCGACCTACGTAGGGAGGAACGATCACCACGATAAAATAAGGGAAATCAGAGCTCGTACGGAAAGATATAGGTCTTTGTTCCTTCCGCGCGCAATACGAGAGTGGAACAATAGAGAATTGTGAAGGTGGTTGGATGAACCCTCTGCCAGGCACTTAAATGTGATTTGCAGAGTATCCATGTAGATGTAGATGTAGATGTGGGAAAATTATACGGAAATAACGATTCGCTTTGAATATTTTAATAATAGTTGCCATCTAAGCAATGGATTCACATTACATCGATTGTAACTTTTGATATATACTTTTATCAAATCAGATACAATTTATGCAAATTTAGCTACTATTTGAAACTTACTGTGTCAGTAATTATCTTTTTGCGTACCTGCATTAGGTCTACATTTCGTATTTAAACTTCTTGCTACGTAAACATTAGCTCTCCATTGTCAATGTATTCAAAAACTAATGCAAAACAATATTATTGCTGTGGATTTTGCACAAATGGGAAACTATTACTGTGTAAAACAAAATAATTAAAAATCGTGCAATTAAGAAAATTTGTGGGTAAAATGTTGGCACCTGAGGCACTGAAGTCAAAACAGTACAACGACTTTTTATGTCATTTACATCAAACCTTATGGACAACTTTTCAGCTACCAGTCAGACTTTCTTTTATTTATATTTTACACTATGCGTTTCGGGAAGTGATTCCCTTCTGTAAGTGCGTCTTCTCTCTGTGTAGCGCGACATTTCTTGTAATGTTTTTGATGCCTGAGGGTACGCGTTGTTCCGTTGACTTTACTGCAATGTACAAAACAAAAACCGCCTGATTTTTAGTTTATTATCGATCTTTATAATTATATACTGAGTTGCGAAATTTGGGAGAAATTGGTGTCACAGTTTTCCTATGGTTCATTTGTGCAGTGCCTCAGACATATTAAACTTTACTCCCAGTTTTCTGTTTACAGTATACATCGAGAACAAGAAACTTACGTGAACAAACGGTTACAAAGGTTTTTTTAGATGTAGCCAAAAGAAACAATGTTGCAGCTCTTCCACGGAGTAAGTTACACCTTTGTAGAGACAGTATTTAATTTAACAATCTGAATAATAATATGCTTATATTATATATATATATATATATATATATATATATATACATCTACATTTATACTCCGCAAGCCACCCAAGGGTGAGTGGCGGAGGGCACTTTACGTGCCACTGTCATTACCTCCCTTTCCTGTTCCAGTCGCGTATGGTTCGCGGGAAGAACGACTGCCGGAAAGCCTCCGTACGCGCTCGAATCTCTCTGATTTTACATTCGTGATCTCCTCGGGAGGTATAAGTAGGGGGAAGCAATACATTCGATACCTCATCCAGAAACGCACCCTCTCGAAACCTGGACAGCAGGCTACACCGCGATGCACAGCGCCTCTCTTGCAGAGTCTGCCACTTGAGTTTGCTAAACATCTCCGTAACGCTATCACGGTTACCAAATAACCCTGTGACGAAACGCGCCGCTCTTCTTTGGATCTTCTCTATCTCCTCCGTCAAGTCGACCTGATACGGATCCCACACTGATGAGCTCCTTTGTTGATGGACTACATTTTCTAAGGACTCTCCCAATGAATCTCAACCTGGCACCCGTCTTTCTATGTATTTGCAATACATTACATTTGTCTATGTTAAGGGTGAGTTGCCATTCCCGGCACCAAGTGCCTATCCGCTGCAGATCTTCCTGCATTTCGCTACAATTTTCTAATGCTGCAACTTCTCTGTATACTACAGCATCATCCGCGAAAAGCCGCATGGAACTTCCGACACTATCTACTAGGTCATTTATATATTTTGTGAAAAGCAATGGTCCCATAACATTCCCCTGTAGCACGCCAGTGGTTACTTTATCGTCTGTGCTCTGTTTGCTAAAAACTCTTCAATCCAGCACACAGCTGCTCTGATATTCCGTAGGCTCTTACTTTGTTTATCAGGCGACAGTGCGGAACTGTATCAAATGGCTCTGAGCACTATGGGACTCAACTGCTGAGGTCATGAGTTCAAATGGTTCAAATGGCTCTGAGCACTATGGGACTCAACTGCTGAGGTCATTAGTCCCCTAGAACTTAGAACTAGTTAAACCTAACTAACCTAAGGACATCACAAACATCCATGCCCGAGGCAGGATTTGAACCCGCGACCGTAGCGGTCTTGCGGTTCCAGACTGCAGCGCCTTTAACCGCACGGCCACTTCGGCCGGCTACATATTTCTGTTCGTCAAATGTCGAAATGAAAAATTAAACAGTGAGGTAGAGGAGGGAGGGGGGAGGAGCGGGAAGGAGAGGGATTTCGAAAATATAACTTTTTAGACAAATCTGGGCGCACAGTTTTAATGTACATTAAAAACCATAGAACCTTCTTAGAAGTTTTTTTTAAATTTTTTTTGTCTTTTATCTGTTACCTTTTCAACGCTATTCATTCAGAAATATTAAACTTAGATTTTTTTTTTTTTTTTTTTTTTCAAGGAAGCGTTTCACACCCTTAACCGCGAAACGGGCAAATATAAAAAAGTTATGTGTCTCTTATTTTGCTCGACACTACAACATATTCAAAGCCGATGAAAATCGAAGGTATCCCATGGGTAGGTTTGCTTGTAACTACTTTGGCATTACAGTTACATACAATTTAAACTGGAACAACCACATATACACTACTGGTCATAAGAATTGCTACCCAGAACAACCACCTCTGGACGTAATAACGGCCTTGATACGCCTGGGCACTGAGTCAAACAGAGATTAGATGGCGTGTACAGGTACAGCTGCCCACGCAGCTTGAACACAATACCACGGTTCATCAAGAGTAGTGACTAGCGTATTGTGACGAGCCAGTTGCTCGGCCACCAATGACCAGACTTTTCAATTGGTGGGAGATCTGGAGAATGTGCTGGCCAGGGCAGCAGTCGAACATTTTCTGTATCCAGAAAGGCCCGTACAGGACCTGAAACATGCGGTCGTGCACTATCCTGCTGAAATGTAGGGTTTTTCCGGGATCGAATGAAGGGTAGAGCCACGGGTCGTAACACATCTGAAATGTAACGTTCACTGTTCAAAGTGCCGTCAATTCGAACAAGAGGTGACCGAGACGTGTAACCAATGGCACCCCCTACTATCACACCGGGTGATACGCCAGTATGTCGATGACGAATACACCCTTCAAATGTCCGTCCATCGCGATGTCGTCAAACACGGATGCAACCATTATGATGCTGTAAACAGAACGTAGATTCATCCGAAAAAAATGACGTTTTGCCATTCGTGCACCCAGGTTCGTCGTCGAGTACACCATCGCAGGTGTGACTGTCTGTGATGCAGCGTCAAGGGTAACCGAAGCCACGGTCTCCTCCGAGCTGATAGTCTGTGCTGCTGCAAATGTAGTCGAACTCTTCGTGCAGATGGTTGTTGTCTTGCAAACGTCCCCATGTGTTGACTCAGGGATCGAGACGTGGCTGCACGATCCGTTACAGCCATGCGGATAAGATGCCTGTCATCTCGACTGCTAGTGATTCGAGGCCGTTGGGATCCAGCACAGCGTTCCGTATTACCCTCCTGAACCCACCGATTCCATATTCTGCTAACAGTCATTGGATCTCGACCAACGCGAGCAGCAATGTCGCGATACGATATACCGCAATCGCGATAGGCTACAATCCGACCTTTATCAAAGTCGGAGACGTGATGGTACACATTTCTCCTCCTTACACGAGGCATCACAACAACGTTTCACCAGGCAACGCCGGTCAATTGCTGTTCGGTTGGAAACTTTCCTCATGTCAGCACGTTGTAGGTGTCGCCACCGGCGTCAACCTTGTGTGAATGCTCTGAAAAGCTAATCATTTGCATATCACAGCATCTTCTTCCTGTCGGTTTAATTTCACGTCTGTAGCACGACATCTTCGTGGTGTAGCAATTTTAATGGCCAGTAGTGTAATATGAACACCCTGTTTAATTACGACGTTCACTTGCATTCAAAAAAATAATGTTCTAAAAATTTAGTCCCCCATTTACAGCGAATTTTCTTCCTCCATATTCGTCAATCATTTTAAATATGCTTAGTACAAGAAACCACCTAAATATGAGGCACCTTTCCACTTTTGCTTTGGAAAACTGTAATTGTTTTTGTGACTATTCTCACGAAATTCCCACTGTCAAATATGCTTGGTGTGCTAAATCACAGTGCATTCAGCATTGTTTTTTTCTTTCTTTTTTTTTTTTTACTCAAACAGTTCTCCGGTTCCTCGTTATTGTACAGATTTACAATATTGTTGGATCAACAATGTGCATACAGTTTCAATCTTAAAAGTTTACAAAGAAAAGGAAAAGCAACCCAAAATGAAAAGAAAACACAAATACAATACAAAGTCATGGACTGTGCGGCTGGTCCCGGCGGAGGCTCGAGTCCTCCCTCGGGCATGGATGTGTGTGTTTGTCCTTAGGATAATTTGGGTTACGTAGTGTGTAAGCTTAGGGACTGATGACCTTAGCAGTTAAGTCCCACAAGATTTCACACACATTTGAACATTTGAACAACACAAGATATTTTACATTCCATAAAATTAAAAGAAAAAATAAATCAATCTATATCTGAAGAATATACATATAAAAATATATTTATCTGGGAAAGACTTGTTAAGCAACGGAAGATCACAACTGGCACTGAAGCGGACACATATTGGGCGCATGTACAGCGATATAGAGATATTTCTAGAGTATTTCTGACAAATGATTCTTTGGAAAACCGCACCACCCACCACATTTGATTGAATATGGTATTAACGATGCTACACATTTTGCTATTAGCCAAATATCGAAATGAAAAACAAAGCAGTGAGGAATGGAGAATTTGAAAAAAAATGACTTTTTCGACTGATCTGGGTGGATCGCTCTAACGAACATAACAGACCATAGGACTTTTATTTGAAGTTTTTCTTCATACACTGAAGAGCCAAAGAAAATGGTACACCTGCCTAATATCGTGTAGGGTCCCCACGAGCGCGATGACTTGCCACAACACGACGTGGCATGGACTCGACTAAAGTCTGAAGTAGTGCTGGAGGGAATTGACACCATGAATCCTGCAGGATGGCCCATAAATCCGTAAGAGTATGAAGGGGGGTGGAGATTTCTTCTGAAGAGCACGTGGCAAGGCATCCCAGATATACTCAGTCTTCATGTCTTTGGGGGGGGGGGGGGGGGGTTGGTGGCCAGCGGAAGTGTTTAAACTGAGAAGAGCGTTCCTGGAGCCACTCTGTAGCAAATCTGGAGTGTGGGGTGTCGCATTGTTCTGCTGGAATTGCCCAAGTGCGTTGGAATGCACAATGGACATGAATGGATGCAGGTGATCACATAGAATGCTTACGTAGGTGTCACCTGTCCGAGACGTATCTAGAGGTGTCAAGTGTCCAATATCACTCCAACTGCACACACCCCACACGATTACAGAGCCTTCACCAGCTTGAACACTCCCCTGCGTACATGTAGTGACTATGGATTCGTGAGGTTGTCTCCATACCCATACACGTCCATCCGCTCGATATAATTTGAAACGAGACTCGTCCGACCAGGCAGTATGTTTCCAGTGATCAACAGTCCAATGTCAGAGTTGGTAGGCCCTGGCTAGGCGTAAAGCTTTGTGTCGTGCAGTCCTCAAGGGTACACGAATGGGTCTTCGGTTCCGAAAGCCCACATCGATTATGTTTCGTTGAATGGTTCGCACGTTGACGCTTGCTGATGGTCCAGCACTGAAATCTGCAGCAGCTTGTGCAACGGGTTGCACTTCTGCCACGTTAAACGTTTCTCTTCAGTTGTCATTGGTCCTGTTCTTGTAAGATCTTTTTCCTGGCCACAGTGATGTCGGAGATTTGGTGTTTTATCAGATTTCTGATATTCACAGTACACTCGTGAAATGTTTGTGAGCCATGGTAATACTTGCTGCTTTGAAAAGCGCGCCGCAGCGCGTAGTGTGAAGCAGTCGTCCTCCGTTTCTGGTGGTAGCGCCGCTGTGGCAATCGCAGCTTTGGTGTCTCCCTCTGTTGGGAAAGGGGAAAGGTTGGCTGTTTCACGTGCATTTAAGGGGCGCTGTGAGTTCGGCAAGGGTCAGTTGGGGGAGAGTCTGGTCAGTTGGTCAGCCGGGTCAGTGTGGGGCAGTCAGTGTATGCCAGTCGTCCACAGTGGTAGTATGTGTTAGGCCGCCGGTCTGCTCGAGATTGTTCAGGCAACGGTCATTGGCGGTTGGATCGGTCGGTTGGTCGGTCGCGCACTGAGACACGAGATGACTTGTCCGCCTTGAGCGTCGGCGCACGTGAGGTCGCCACGTGAGTCCAGTGGGCCGCGCTGTATAGAAAGAGGTAGTGGCTTCGCAGCCGACACGAGAGCAACAGGAGTCAACACACGACGTCGGTCTGGCCGGTGCGAGCTGCGACGCCGTGAGACGGGAGATCGGCGCGCCTTCCTGCGTCCGTTGGAGCGGCTGGCAGCGGACGGTTCGGGAGAGCGATTTGGGGGTGCTGCGCCAGGTCTTCGCCAGATATCGCTGTTATTAGAAGTTAAGTGATTGGAGATATTTTGTTTCATTTACTTGTTAAATTCTGCTTGTTTTTTGGTGAGGCCACCAGGCCGACCGCGGTGGCCAAGCGGTTCTAGGCGCCGCAGTCCCGAACCGCGCAACTGCTACGGTCGCAGGTTCGAATCCTGCTTCGGGCATGGATGTGTGTGATGTCCTTAGGTTACTTAGGTTTAAGTAGTTCTAAGTTATAGGGGGCTGATGACCTGAGATGTTAAGTCTCATAGTGCTCAGAGACATTTTAACCATTTTTTTGAGGTCACCAGCCGTTTGTTTTGGGGTCGTCCCACCATTCTTCTCCATTTGCCCACCCGCGGGAAGGTGGTTATTTATGAATTGGGTGGTCCGTTTTTCCCTTGTGGAGTAGGGGCAGGTTAGAGCAACCTGCGGTTCGGGTTGTTCGCTAATCTCCCTATCAATCTACTGTACGTTAGTAGCTGCTTCTGTCATGTTTGTCGGATTTGGTGTGTTAACGAATTTATTGCTTGGAGTGTAACAGCCTAATACCTGAAATATGTTTTGATCTTTGGAAACTTTGATATTATTGCCTATGATCTTGAGAGGTGGTATCTGTGTGCTGTAGAGCATCTTAACTATTGTTTGGCCAACCTTGTAGAATTTTATGTAAGATTGCATTTCATGAGCTTTTATTTAAATGATCATTTTAGTATATAAAGTTGTCACCCTTTCACCGTAAGACTTTTCTTAGAAGTTAAAATCAAGTTCCACCTTCGGTGGTAAGGTTAATATTTTAATTGTTAGTGTTTTGTACCATTCCCATCCCTCCTACGGGGGTACATAGTTTGTGTTAAAACTCTTAGTTTAAAGCTATCTGGTGTGTTGCAGATTTGCACCAGTGTAGTCTTTCAGAGGTTGTTGTGAGCGATTGTAACTATGGCCGTGTCAAAAGGGAGCGGCAAGATTCTCTGCGCAAAAGCTCATACAGTCAAAGCTTGTTTCTTTCTGCCTCTGAGTAAATTGTAACTTCGATACTTAGAGGGTGCTTTCTGATTATAATTTTAAATGTTTCTTTTAAAAAAAATGCTTTTAAGCGATATTAAAGTGAATAACATTTCCATTTGTTAAAAGGAATTTGGTTATGATTTCAGCAGCTACTTCCTCGCAGTTACTTCCACGCTCACCTAGTGTGATTAAATGTGTTAATGTTCTTGTTGAATTGCTAGTAAATAAAGTAAATTCCTTAAGAAACGATTTTGAAAGTAAATTTACGGTTCATTACTGGAACAACATATCACGAATCACTTAACTTCTAATAAACTGCAATGTCTGGCGAAGACCTGGCGCAGCACCCCCAAATCGCTCTCCCGAACCGTCCGCTGCCAGCCGCTCCAACGGACGCAGGAAGGCGCGCCGATCTCCCGTCTCACGGCGTCGCAGCTCGCACCGGCCAGACCGATGTCGTGTGTTGACTCCTGTTGCTCTCATGTGAACCGCGAAGCCACTACCCCTCGCTATACGGCGCGGCCCACTGGACTCACGTGGCGACCTCACATGCGCCGACGCTCAAGATGGACAAGTCATCTGGTGTCTCAGTGCGCGACCGACCAACCGATCGATCCAACCGCCACTGACCATTGCCTGAACGAACTCGAGCAGACTGGCGGCCTAACACATACTACCACTCTGGACGACAGACAGACACTGACTGCCCCACACTGACCCGGCTGACCAACTGACCAGACTCTCCCAGACTGCACCGACTCAGACTAACCAAGTGCCAAGCTCACAGCGCCCCTTAAATGCACGTGAACAGGCAGCCTCTCCTCTTTCCCACCAGAAGGAGACACCAAAACTGACATTGCCGCCAGAAACGGAGGGCGACTGCTTCACACTACGCGCTGCGGCGCGCTCTTCAAAACAGCAAATTTTACCACGGCTCAGGTTGTATGGGAATATTGGCACTTCATCCTATCTTGCAGATGCTGTGTCCCATAGCTCGTGCTCCGACTATAACACGTCGTTCAAACTCACTCAAATCTTGGTAACCTGCCGTTGTAGCAGCAGTAACCGATCTAACAACTGCGCCATACACTTGTTGTCTTATACAGGTATTGCTGACCGCAATTCTGCCTGTTCACATATCCCTGTATTTGAATATGCATGTCTATACCAGTTTTTTTTGGCGCTTGAATGTGTATGTTACCGCAACAATGGTATTCGTTCAGAAATACGAAACTCAGGTTTTTTTTTTCGAGGGGGCGTTTCACCCTCTTAGTTTGCATATGGGCAAGTATAAAAGAATATGTGTCTCCTATTTTGCTCTACACTTTAACGTATTATAAGCCAATCGGAATCGGAGTGTAGCCGCTTGGGGTAGTTTACTTGTTAGAGGAATCAACAACCTTTAAATCTGTGTGATTATAGTGTAACCGAAATTTAACGTATTCCTTTTAGTACTCATTTGGATGTGCTGGCACTTTTCTTTATGTAGGGTCAATTGGCACTCTTCGCACCATACAGATGTCTTATTTAAATCATTTCGCAATTGGTTTGGATCTACCCATAATTTTACGAGGTGGTAAATGATAGCTGGATCTGCTAACAGTGTAAGAGAGCCGCTCAGATTGTCTCCTACGTCGTTAATGTAGATCAGGAACAGCAGAGGGTCTCTTACACTTCCATGGGGAGAACCAGAAATCCCTTCTGTTTTACTCGATCACTCTCCGTGAATTTCTACAAACTGTGACCTTTCTGGCAGAAATTCACGAATCGACTCGCATGTGTGAAATGACACTCCATAGGACTCCCAAATTGATTAGAAGTCACTTGTGAGGAATGGTGTCAAAAAACTTCTGCAAATATAAAAATATGGAATCATTTGGTATCCTCTGTCGATAGAACTCATTACTTTGTGAGAATCAACACCTAGTTGTACCTGACAAGAGTGATATTTTCTGAATACGTGTTGGCTGTTTGTCAATAAATCGTTTTCTTTAAGGTAGCCCATCTGGTTCGAACAAAGCACGTGTTCCAAAATCCTACTGCAAATCGACGTTAGGGATATGGGTTTGTAATTCGGGGGATTACTCTACTTTTTTCTTGTGTACCGGCGTGACTTGCACAACTTTCCAGTCTTTCAGCACAGATCTTTCTACGAGCTAGCAGTTGTATATGATTGTTAAGTATGGAGCTATTGAACCATCATGTACTGACTTGGCAGAAAATCCTTAGAAATTTTGGTCTTATGTCAAAGCGGCAGGTGGATCAAAACAAAATGTCCAGACACTCTATGACCAAAATGATACTGAAACAGAGGATGACAGACTAAAGGCCGAAATACTAAATGTCTTTTTCCAAAGCTGTTTCACAGAGGAAAACTGCACTGTAGTTCCTTATCTAGATTGTCGCACAGATGACAAAATGGTAGATATCGAAATAGACGACAGAGGGATACAGAAACAATTAAAGGAGGAAATGCCGCTGGATCTGATGGGATACCAGTTCGATTTTACACAGAGTACGCGAAGGAACTTGCCCCCCTTCTTGCAGCGGTGTACCGTAGGTCTCTAGAAGAGCGTAGCGTTCCAAAAGATTGGAAAAGGGCACAGGTCATCCCCGTTTTCAAGAAGGGACGTCGAACAGATGTGCAGAACTATAGACCTATATCTCTAACGTCGATCAGTTGTAGAATTTTGGAACACGTATTATATTCGAGGATAATGACTTTTCTGGAGACTAGAAATCTACTAGATAGGAATCAGCATGGGTTTCGAAAAAGACGATCGTGTGAAACCCAGCTCGCGCTATTCGTCCACGAGAGGGCCATAGACACGGGTTCCCAGGTAGATGCCGTGTTTCTTGACTTCCGCAAGGCGTTCGATACAGTTCCAAAAAAAAAAAATGTTCAAATGAGTGCGAAATATTTTGAGACTTAACTGCTAAGGTCATCAGTCCTTAAGCTTACACACTGCTTAACCTAAATTATCCTAAGGACAAACACACACACACCCATGCCCGACGGAGGACTCGAACCTCCGCCGGGACCAGCCGCACAGTCCATGACCGCAGCGCCTGAGACCGCTCGGCTAATCCCGCGCGGCGATACAGTTCCCCACAGTCGTTTAATGAACAAAGTAAGAACATATGGACTATCAGACCAATGTGCTGCGAATACATACAAAGAAAGATCCTTTATCATTTAGCTACAGTATAGCAGGTCAGCAACTGGAAGCAGTTAATTTCATAAATTATCTGGGAGTATGCATTAGGAGTGATTTAAAATGGAATGATCATATAAAGTTGATCGTCGGTAAAGCAGATGCCAGACTGAGATTCACTGGAAGAATCGTAAGGAAATGCAATCAGAAAGCAAAGGAAGTAGGTTACAGTACACTTGTTCGCCCACTGCTTGAATACTGCTCAGCAGTGTGGGATCCGTACCAGATAGGGTTGATAGAAAATATAGAGAAGATCCAACGGAGAGCAGCGCGCTTCGTTACAGGATCATTTAGTAATCGCGAAACCGTTACGGAGATGGCAGATAAACTCCAGTGGAAGACGCTGCAGGAGAGACGCTCAGTAGCTCGGTACGGGCTTTTGTCAAAGTTTCGAGAACATACCTTCACCGAGGAGTCAAGCAGTATATTGCTCCCTCCTACGTATATCTCGCGAAGAGACCGTGAGGATAAAATCAGAGAGATTAGAGCCCACACAGAAGCATACCGTCAAACGTTCTTTCCACGAACAATACGAGACTGGAATAGAAGGGAGAACCGATAGAGGTACTCAAGGTACCCTCCGCCACACACCGTCAGGTGGCTTGCGGAGTATGGATGTAGATGTAGATCTACATCATACTCTTAGAAGAAAGTAATTGGTATACAGTCTGGACCGAAAGACTTGTTTTTATTAAGTGACTTCTAAAGGTACTCATGTTGGCAGCTGTTCTTGCTTCGAACTCTGGAATTTCGTCTTCTTTTGTGAAGGAATTTCGTAAAATCTTATTTGGTAACTCAGCTTAGGTGATGGTAGACATCGCTTACCAGATGCAAGACTAGACGAAAGTTAAAGACAAATCAGCATAAATTATTGCCACGTCCTTCTTCATAGTCCAGCCAAGTATTTGTAATGTTACTATTAACAAATGTTTGTAAATTATTGCTAACTGTGTTCCCATCATTTTGCCGGAGTGTTATCTACCCTATTTGGCTCTGTGCTGTGACAGTATAATTGCTGTGTGCAAGCAAGGCATCTCAACAACTGCATCCATTTTCGGTGTTAGGAGGGTCCCTTCCTGCCATACGTTTATGTCTGACATCGAGAGCATTTGATGAATACAACAGCTACGTAATAAAGGATGTCCAGACCTTGGCTACTGATGGCCACAATGTGGAAACAGCGCGTGCTTGCACTTGGATGGAATACACTGAGCCGCGCGGGATTAGCCGAGTGGTCTTAGGCGCTGCAGTCTGGGACTGTGCGACTGGTCCCGGCGGAGGTTCGAGTCCTCCCTCGGGCATGGGTGTGTGTGTTTGTCCTTAGGATAATTTAGGTTAAGCAGTGTGTAAGCTTAGGGACTGATGACCTTAACAATTAAGTCCCATAAGATTTCACACACATTTGAACATTTTTTTTTAATACACTGAAATGACGAAAGTCATGTGATAGCAATATGCACAAATACGGATGGCGGTACTATAGCCTTACGCAGGGTGTAAAAGGAAATTGCACTGGCAGAGCTGTAATTTGTAGTCTGGTGATTTGTGTGAAAAGGTATCCAACACGATTGTGGACACACGACGAGAATCAACAGATTTTGACTGTGGAATGGTAATTGCAGCTAGACACATGAGACATTTCATTTCGGAAATGGTTAGGGAATTCTGTATTTCGAGATCTACAATGCCAAGAGTGTGAAGAGAATACCAAATTTCAGGCCTTTCATCTCACAACAGAAAATGCAGTGGCCGATGGCCTTCACTTAACGACCGAGAGCAGCATCATTTGTGTAGAGCTGTCAGTGCTAACAGACAAGCAAAACTGTGTGAAATAACTGTAGAAATCAATGTGGGATGTACGACAGCATCTGTTAGAACAGATTGGCGGAATTTGGCGTTAATGGCTATGGCAGCAGACGACCGACGTAAGTAGCTTGGCTAACAGAACGCCATCACCTGCAGTGATTGTGACCATATCGTTTGGACTCTAGACCAGGGGTCTCCAAGCTACGGCCCGCGGGCCGAAACCGGCCCACAAGTTCCGGCAAACCGGCCCGCGTTAGCTGGCCGGACATCCCCGGCATCCGGCCCGCCAAATATTTGAGGTGCTACCTATACTGCCAACAGTTGAGTTTCGAGGACTCTCTCTTTAAAAATTCTACATTCACTGTCAACCTTTCGTTTCTTTTCCATATTTGTACAGAACTTCACTAAAGATTGTAACCTGAAAATAAAATTGTGCTGTTTAATACTAATAAAACTAGGGAGTAGTCTGCTTAAGGTTCTTTAATTACTAAATTAAATACTCACAATTACACTGTAGTTCCACTAAAAAATACAGTGACAAAATACTCAGTCGTGCTATACATATTTCGATTTTCAGATTTTCCTTGTCTCTTCGAATTCAAACTTTGAATTGTCCCACACTTCGTCGTCACACCTACTAGTACAGTGCATAAAACACTAAAAAACTTGTGAGACACTCGCAACATAGACACAATCACGCAACAGAACTATCAAATATATGCTCTGGCTCTGCTACTCGCTACAAGGCTACATGACTAAACTTATTGTTGCGCCGCTTGAAACAACAATGCGTTGACATACTCTACCACTGTTACGTCTTGCAGTAATAATGTTGCTAACAATGATTTTGAGATTTCGTTAACTTTGCAGAACGCTTTCGTGAAGAATGTGCAGTGACATACTTTTTTGTCGGTGAAACTCGCCATAATAAAATACGCCAGAATTTCGGTCAGGTACGTCCACCAATCAAAATTATGTAATTAAATAAAAATCGTAGTTCATTTCAGTGCTAGCTATTCCGACAACCTTAGATTTTTGCGATTTCATCTTTCCTTGAGCCTTACATTACGGTGGTCATGCAGTGCTAGGGTGCTTTAATCCCACTAGGTAGATCTTGGCCCTTATGACTTCGTGGAGGAGTCAATGTGGCCCACGGACTAAAACGTTTGGAGACCCCTGCTCTAGACGACCAAAAAACTTAACCTGGTCTGATGAGTCCCAATTTCAGTTTAAGGGGACCACACCGTAGTTCAGGTCGAAAAAAATCGATTTTCGTTTTTCATCACATTTCGGTAGATTAACGTTTTATTTGCGTACTCTGAAAAGGATTTTGGCGAAAAAAATTTTTTCGAGCATTGTAAGAGCATTTTCCTACCACGTATGTCTATGTGCCACGCCCAGTTTTCTATGACTCACTTTCCTGCACATATTTTACATCTTTGTATCCCCTACGTTGCACATTAGGTATTTTTTTGTACTCCTGAGTGTGTTGGTTGTCCTTGGAATGCAACACGCTTTCAAACATGCGGTTAGTTTTGATCAAGTGTGATTGCGAGTAGTTGTTATAGAAAACTTGCAGGTATATTGTAGGCAAGCAATTAGGAGAAATAAAATCTGGAGGCAATCAAGAGTGATGTTTGGGCCATATTCTTCCATAAGTCCTCTACTGATGACAAGCCATGTCATGGATTGTGTCCATCAGGAGAAAATTAGTGGTGCAAACACAATAGAGCTCAGGAAACTAGAGAATCTCATTCTCACCAGCGTTCTCTTCCTGCTGCTGTTTTTACAGCAATTAAGCCTATTTTCAGAAACTTGGCTCGTCCTGACCTTCTAAGGAAATGTCTGCATGGGCAGACACAGAACCGAAATAAATGTTTCAACAGCATAATTTGGAGCCGCCTTGCTAAAACTGTATTTGTAGGCATGCATACAATGAAAGTAGGAGTTCATGATGCTGTTATTACATTCAGTTGTGGTAATATTGTAAAGTGTTGGGTACTGAAAAATTTGGGAATTAATTCTGATGAAAATATGATCACTAGGCTGCCACGTTGCGATAAAATAAGGATAGCCGATGCAGACAGGTCTGCATCTAATATGGCTAAGAAAGCAAGACAAACATCCAGGAACGTGAAAAAGAAGCTGGAAGACGTGCTAGAGGCCAAAGAAGGGCCATCATAAGCAGCAGGAGCGTTTTAATTAACTGTAAGTAACAAATTTCAAAAGTTTTGTTTAAAGTCAATTTCCCGCAAACTAAAATTACATATGCCCCATTATATCAGAAACTATCATAAATAAATGAACGATATTTTCAGAGACTCTGCATAACATAAAATAGCCACCTCTGGCACTACACTACTGGCCACTAAAATTGCTACACCAAGAAGAAATTCAGATGATAAACGGCTATTCATTGGACAAATATACGTATACTAGAACTGACATGTGATTACATTTTCACGCATTTTGGGTGCATAGATCCTGAGAAATCAGTACCCAGAACAACCAACTCTGGCCGTAATAACGGCCTCGATACGCCCGGGCACTGAGTCAAATAGAACTCGGATGGCGTGTACAGGTACAGCTGCCCAAGCAGTTTCAACACGATACCACAGTTCATCAAGAGTAGTGACTGGCGTATTGTGACGAGCCAGTTGCTCGGCCACCATTGACCAGACGTTTTCAATTGGTGAAAGATCTGGAGAATGTGCTGGCCAGGGCAGCAGTCGAACATTTTCTGTATCCAGAAAGGCCCCTACAGGAACTGCAACATGCGCTCGTGCATTATCCCGCTGAAATGTAGGGTTTCACAGGGATCGAATGAAGGGTAGAGCCACGGGTCATAACACATCTGAAATATAACGTCCACTGTTCAAAGTGCCGTCAATGCGAACAAGAGGTGACCGAGACTTGTAACCGATGGCACCCCATACCATCGAGCCGGGTGATACACCAGTATGGCGATGACGAACGCATGGTTCCAATGTGCGTTCACCGCAATGTCGCCAAACACGGATGCGACCATCGTGATGTAAACAGAACCTGGATTCATCCGAAAAAATGACGTTTTCCCATTCGTGCACGCAGGTTCGTCGTTGAGAACACCATCGCACGCGCTCCTGTCTGTGATGCAGCGCCAAGGGTAACCGCAGCCACGGTCTCCGAGCTGATAGTTCGTGTTGCTGCAAACGTCTTCGAACTGTTGGTGCAGATGATTGTCGTCTTGCAAACAACTCCATCTGTTGACTCGGGGATCGAGACGTGGCTTCACGATCCGTTACAACCATGCGGATAAGATGCCTGTCATCTCGACTGCTAGTGATACGAGGCCGTTGCGATCCAGCACGGCGTTCCGTATTACCCTCCTGAACCCACCGATTCCATATTCTGCTAACAGTCATTGGGTCTCGAACAACGCGCGCAGCAATGTCGCGATAGGATAAACCGCAATCGCGATAGGCTACAATCCGACCTTTATCAAAGTGGGAAACGTCATGTTACGCATTTCTCCTCCTTACACGAGGCATGACAAGAACGTTTCACCAGGCAACGCCGGTCAACTGCTGTTTGTGTATGAGAAATCGGTTGGAAACTTTCCTCGTGTCAGCACGTTGTAGGCGTCGCCACTGGCGCCAACCTTGTGTGAATGCTCTGAAAATCTAATCATTTGCATATCGCAGCATCTTCTTCCTGTGGGTTAAATTTCGCGTCTGTAGCACGTTATCTTCTTGGTGTAGCAATTTTAATGGCCAGTAGTGTACATTCATTAATATTCCCCCATTATAAAGTTCAAAAAAAAATATTTTCTGCAGAAATAACTTAATATTTTTCGTTAATCAATTTAAAAAAGTATTTCTTAAAATCTATACAATGGATAAAGTAGATTTTACTACAGTTGACTGTTAGCATCATGTAATATACAGTAAAAATAGTAAGGTCCTGCATCAAATAGTTTTTTTCAGAAATGGGTCAAACACTTGCCTAAATTAACGTGGGTTAGATAGGCAGGGTGTGGTCCCCTTAAGAACTAATGGTAGGGTTCGAGTGTGGCGCAGACCCCAAGATGTCATGGATCAAGGTTGTGAACAAGGCGCTGTGCGGGTTGGAAATGGCATAGGCTGTGTTTACATGGAATGGGCAGGGTCCTCTGGTCGAACCGAACCTATAATTGACTGGAAATTGTTATATTCGACTGCTAAGAGCCCATTTGTAGCAATTCATGGACTTCATGTTTCGAGACAACGATGGAATTTTTATGGACAACAATGTGCCATGTCACTGGGACACAATTGTTTGTGATTGGGTTGAAGAACATTACAGACCATTCGAACGAATGATCTGGCCACCCAGATCGCCTAAAATGAAACCCATTGAACATTCATGGGACGGGCTCGAGAAGTCATTTTGGGCACCAAATCTTGCACCGGCAACACTTTCACAATTATGGACGACTGTAGAGGCAGTCTGGCACAATGTTTCTGCAGGGGACTTCCAACACCTTGTTCAGTCCATACCATGTCGAATTGCTGCTCTGAGTAAAAGGAGGACCGACACGATGTTAGGAGGTATCTCATGACTTTTTTCACCACAATGTAATGTGACAGTGAAGTGGAGATACACATGGCATGCCAAACGAATAGAGAGGTGCAAGTCGCTGAGTAATAAATAGGAAGTGCTGGGACGCTAAGACGAAATTGCTGCAGGAAAAATGTGACGACATCGAAAAAGAAATGATTGTAGGAAGGACAGCGTACAGGAAAGTCGAAACAACCTTCGGTGACATTAAAAGCAACAGTGATAACATTGAGAGTGCGACGGGAATCCCAGTATTAAATGCAGAGGAGATCGGATAGGTGGAAAGAACACATTGAAATCCTATATGAGGGGGAAGATTTGTCTGATGTGATAGAAGAAGAAACATGAGTCGATTTAGAAGAAATATGGGATCCAGTATTAGAGTCGGCATTTAAGCGAGCTTTGGAGGACTTGATATCGAATAAGGCAGAAGGGATAGATATTTCCATCTATGGCACTGCAAATTTTTTTCCTTATTTTGTCACCTGAAGATATGGCATTTCTGTCTCTTTATATATTGTAATTGTTTTACTGTTTGTATATATATACATATATGCATATGCATTTATGTTGGTTTGTTTTGTGAATATTATTTGTATTTATACGCTGTGTCTGGCCTAGGGAAAACTATGCAATCGAACGAATACATCGATAGGTCGTGTGGAGAACCAAAGTGTTTAGGATCTTTGGTAGTGTTAACTCTGCCGCGTGAAGCGCGGGCTGAGCAGAAAGGAGTCTGGCTGGAGTAGTGCAGTGGAGCAGGTGTGTTTTGTGACGCTCCCGCGAGTTGCCGCGCGTTCGGGGTTGGACAGCATGTAATTGCGCTCGACTGGCTATAATAGTTTCTAGCACGGTGTCGCGGACGGGAAGCATTAGCTGGCACACATCAAGAGCCTGTTTCGCCTGGTGACCGTGTCGAGAAGAAGGCGCGCCAACATCCAGCTTCTGCAACAGCGACGGCCGACAATGAGTGACTGTCGCCACCTCCTCGATCGACGGCTTCAAACCTTCAATCAACCAACAAGGAATACTAAAAGCACGTAAAGTTTCAGAACTGTATGGCAGACCTCAGCTTTTAAAATTGTTGCATCACAAAATTACAGCAACTTAGCATGAACCTTTGTTGCTCATTGTCCCAATTGCATTACCAAGCAGGGTCCCTTCCTTTTCCGAAATGAACCCGAGTGTCGTTGAAATTCAAACGCCAGCATTAAAATAATATAATTCGATTTCACTGCTTTAATTTCAAAGTTCAGTTAAAGTATTCATAGCTGGCTACAATATTTAGATTACACGAGCACAAATTAAGAGTGCGAGTTTTTGTTTGCATATTTTAGCTTACCTGTGACTGCAGCTCAGCTTGGTACGTACTAAATTTTACTATTGTTAATTGTTCAGAATCATTAATTCAATTTCGAAGTTAAATCTCTTATTTCTAAATTGCATAGATTCAAGTAGCTTTTGAAATGATTGTTGAGGTAGCCCAAGACTAACTGTATTTTACTGAATTTCGATATGCTTCAGAAACAAAGTTCACTATTAATCTCAGTCACTAAATTAACTTTCAATTTTCCGGTTTTATTAATTCTTTTGCTAAATGAAGTCAGAGTGTAGCGAAATTTATTACTTCTGACAAACTTTCAGTTTTCACACTACACGTGTCAACCTTCAGTTGCCTAGCTTCTAGTGCTAATTATATGTGTAATAACCTTTCTTTTTCAGTTACTATAGTAATTGTCCTTAGGACTGGCGACTGTAATTTCCCCCAAATCTCAAATATCTAATTACCGCTAGTTAATTGTTGATGTAACGGCTGCACATTTACTTTCTTTACTAACTTTACCCCTTTTCAAAATTAATTTCCACCAGTTTCATTTGCATTTTTCCTTTCATTTAGATGTAACCCTTTCCTCCCTCTTTACCAACAAATTAACTTCGGTGACGATTGCTTTTCCCAAATTTCCATTAGGTAAACGCGGTTTAATTTTTCACTGTGATTAAGGTCGATAAGTGAGGGGGAGGTTACAAGTCCATGAGAATTTCTGGAAAATCATTGTGGAAAGTGCCAAAAAAAGACTATACACGTTCGTGTGCAGAATGTATGAGTCTGGCGACATACCATCTGACTTTAGGAAAAACATCATCCACACAATTCCGAAGATGGCAAGAGCTGACAAGTGCGGGAATTACCGCAGAATCAGCTTAACAGCTCATGCATACAAGTTGCTTACAAGAATAATATACAGAAGAATGGAATAGAAAGTTGAGGATGTGCTATATGACGATCAGTTTGGCTGAAAGGTAAAGGCGCGAGAGACGCAATTCTGACGTTGTGGTTAATAATGGAAGCAAGACTAAACAAAAATCAAGACATGTTCACAGGATTTGTCGACCTTGAGAAAGCGTTCGACACTGTAAAATGGTGCAAGCTGTTCGAAATGCTGAGAAAAGTAGGGGTAAGCTATGGGGAGAGACGTGTCGTATGCAATATGTACAACAGCCAAGAGGGAATAATAAGAGTGGACGACCAAGAGAGAAATGCTCGGATTAAAAAGGGTGTAAGACAAGGATGTAGCCTTTCGCCCCTACTGTTCAATCTCTACGTCGAGAAAGAAATAAGGGAACTAAAAGAAGGGTTCAGGAGTGGAATTAAAATTCAAGGTGGAAGGATATCAATGATACGATTCGCTGGTGACATTGCTATCCTGAGTGAAAGTGAAGAAGAATTAAATGATCTGCTGAACGGAATGAAAAGCCTAAATGAGTACAGAGTATGGATTGAGAGTAAATCGAAGAAAGATGAAGGTAATGAGAAGTAGTCGAAATGAGAACAGCGAGAAACTTAACACCAGGATTGATGTTGACGAAGTAGACGAAGTTAAGGAGTTCTGCTACCTAGGCGGTAAAATAACCAATGACGGACGGAGCAAGGAGGACATCAAAAGCAGACTAGCAATGGCAAAAAGGGCATTCCTGACCAAGGGAAGTCTACTAATATCAGATATCGGCCTTAATTTAAGGAAGAAATTTGTGAGAATGTATGTCTGGAGTACAGCATTGTACAGTAGTGAAACATGGACTGTGCGAAAACCGGAACAGAAGAGAATCGTAGCATTTGAGATGTGGTGTTACAGATGAATTCTGAAAATTAGATGGACTGATAAGGTAAGGACTGAAGAGGTTCTGTGCAGAATCAGAGAGGAAAGGAATATGTGGAAAACACTGATAAGGAGAAGGGACAGGATGATAGGACATCTGCTAAGACATGAGGGAATGACTTCCATGGTACTAGAGGGAGCTGTAGGGGGCAAAAAGTGTAGAGGGAGGCAGAGATTGGAATACATCCAGCAAATAATTGAGGATGTAGGTCGCAAGTGCTACTCTGAGATGAAGAGGTTAGCACAGGAACGGAATTCATGGCGGGCCACATCAAACCAGTCAGTAGACTGATGACAAAAAAAAAAAAAAATATATGTATATATATATACCATTAATTAAAAATTTATAGAAATAGTTTGTATTTTCTTTGAGTGATGACTAAAAGAAAAAAAAAAGAAAAAAGCCAACGAAAGGGTGTAAGGTGCCTCTTACGTGAGGAAGACATTTTTACCAGTTTTAATAAATTATTGTCTCTCATTGATGTATTCACGATAGTTAGGAAGTGCTGTAGTCCGTAGCCGGCCACGAGTCGGAAAGCATTTCCCACGGTGGCTGGCTGGCTGGCTGGCTAGGTGACGACGCGACCATATGTCGCGCGTAGCGGGTTGGGGCTCGGCGCTGGACCGTAGCAACAGGCGTCGGCCTGGGAAATATACGTGACGGGAAGTACCGCCATCTTGGCGCCAAAGTCACCCATTTTGATTATTCATATTTAATAATTGAAGTCATTTATGACAACATGAGTACTACGAGGTGCCTCTGGATGTTTAATACTATTTATCATGATTCTGCCTCGTTAAAATTCACACCCGTTCATTAACAAATGCATATCTTAGTAAGTACGAACTTGATCGGAAATCCACGAACTGTGACGAAACTAGTAAGAGATACGGACTGCGCGCTAAAGTCGGCAGTCGGCGTTAAGAGCTCTTCCTGTCTTGTTCGACGGTAGCCGTGCTCTCGGTTACGAGTAGTTTGTGACACGAGTGTTTCATTATTGATCTAATAGGAATAAAAGTGGCATTACGGCATTATGAATGTTAATTTGGAGTAAATAGATACCCCAAAGTTGATCAACAGCAATTTCAGATAGTTAGCTTTCACCGACAGAGACATCCAATGCGCCAATGAAGAACCTGCATGGGACGACATTTACGAGAGCTGCACCGCGCACAGGTAGGAGGAAATCCGACGACACGACCCACCGAGGCGGATCGAGCAAGGTCCGACTCACACTCGCAGGTTCCTGGTAGAAATGCAGACCAGTCATACTGTACGTCACATACACCACCCTCTACGGACTCGCGGCTAAGCTGAGTAATAGCAGTATCAGTTTAGAAGCGAGGGGATCTTGCAAGGGGTAACATTGAGATGGAGAAGATGGCGCCCACAGTGTGGGGACAACGCGGTCTTTGGGCAAGACGCTACAGTGTGACAGCCAGGGGTCGAGCAGGTGTGGTGCGACTGACCTGCTGTCGCCGCTGTAGTGGACCGAGTTGACTTTGTTGAGGTGTCCCTTGAGCAGCTTCTTGGTGGTCAGTCGGATGCGCGGCAGATCCGACATGTTTCCGCACACCTCCTCGATCTTCGCATCCGCCACCTTCTGCTGCTCATCCTGGCAACACACAACACAATATAGATTAGATTAAATTTACTTTCATTCCAATTGATCTGTAGCGAGGAGGTCCTCCAGGATGTGGAACATGTCAGAAAAACAACAATACATGACAAATATTTACAACTCAAATAAATAAGCTAATGTACCATTCCACAGGTCCCAAGTGCAATGATCATCATTTTTTAATGAACACTATATGAAAGAATCAGTTTACAAATACTAATGCACTAAATTTAAAATAAAAAAGTTTTATTTATATATATATATATATATATATATATATATATATATATATATATATATATATATCAGTTGGTTCTACTGAGAAATTCATCAGTGGAGTAGAAGGAAATCCTTTAGGCTTCTCTTAAACTGAATTTCATTGGTTGTTAAGCTTTTTATGGCTGCTGGCAAGTTATTGAAAATGTGTGTTCCTTAATAATGCACACCATTTTGTACAAAACTGTCCACAGCTCGTGGTCTTGCGGTAGCATTCTCGCTTCCCTTGCACGGGGTCCTGGGTTCGATTCCCGGCGGGGTCAGAGATTTTCTCTGCCTCATGATGACTGGGTGTTGTGTGTTCATCATCATTTGATCACCATTGACTCGCAAGTCGCCGAAGTGGCGTCAGCTAAAAAGGACTTGCAATATGGCGATCGAACTTCCCCGCATGGGGCCTCCCAGCGATAAATGCCATACGATCATTCATTCATTCATTCATTCATTGTACATGACTAAGTGACGTGAAATCCTTGTGAAGATTATTTTTATTTCTAGTATTGATTCCATGAATTGAGCTGTTGGTTTGAAAAAGTGATATATTTTTAATGACAAATTTAATTAAAGAATAAATATATTGGGAAGCAGTAGTTAGTATCCCTAGTTCCCTAAACAGGCTTCTGCAGGATGTTCTTGAGTTCACACCACACATAACTCTTACTGCACGTTTTTGTGTCCGTAAAACTTTAGCTTGGCTTGATGAATTGCCCAAAAAAATAATCCCATATGACATTATGGAATGAAAGTAAGCATAGTATGTCAGCTTTTTCATTTTTATATCCCCTATGTCTGACACAATTCGCATTGCAAATAGAGATTTGTTAAGACACTTCAACAGTTCTGTGGTGTGCTCCTCCCAGTTGAATTTACTGTCAAGCTGTAATCCCAAGAATTTAACACAGTCCACTTCTTCTATCTGCTTTACATCGTATGTTGGACATATACTCGTGGGACACCCCTTACAAGTTCTGAACTGGATTTAGTGTGTTTTTTCAAAGTTTAGTGACAAGAAATTGGCTAAGAACCAGTGATTAATGTCCAAAAATATTTTATTAGCTGATCTTTCTAAGACTACATTTGATTTGCTATTCACTGCAATGTTTATATCATTGGCAAACAAAATGAACCTCGCATCTGGTAATGTTACTGATGAAAGGTCATTGACATACACAAGAAAAAGTAAGGGCCCCAAAATGGAACATTCCGTAAAATGGAACCTATATCAGCAGGTTGAAGGTTTTGCTATGGGCAACAATCTGGTTATTGAAAAGGCTGTGTATGTAAGGATAATTGATCATTTTATATCACATGATTTGTGATCAAATGTACAGTTCGGTTTTAGAAGTCGTTTAACAACTGAAAATGCTATCTTCTCTTTTCTCTGTGGGGCACTGAATGGGTTAAACAATAGGCTTCGAGCACTAGGCATATTTTTTGATTTAAGTAAGGCGTTTGATTGTGTCGATCACAAAATATTGATCCAGAAGTCGGACCATTACGGAATATGGGGAGTAGCTCACAATTGGTTCACCTCTTACTTTAGCAACAGACAGGTAAAGGTCACTATTCACAATGTTTAGAATGGCTGTGATGTGGGGTCTGAGTGTGGTACAGTCAACTGGGAAGTGCCCCAGGGATCAGTGTTGAGGCCACTCCTGTTCCTTATTTATATAACTGATTTAGAGACAGATTTTGACAATGTTGACTGGAATACCCTCTTTCAAATTTTGAAGGTGGCAGGGGTAAAATACACGGAGCGAAAGTCTGTTTACAATTTATACAAAAACCAGATGGCAATTATAAGAGTCAAGGGACATGAAAGGGAAGCAGTGGTTGGGAAGGGAGTGAGACAGGGTTGTAGCCTCTCCCCGATGTTATTCAATCTGTATATTGAGCAAGCAGTAAAGGAAACAAAAGAAACATTTGGAGTAGGTATTAAAATCCATGGAGAAGAAATAAAAACTTTAAGGTTCGCTGATGACATTGTAATTCTGTCAGAGACAGCAAAGGACTTGGAAGAGCAGTTGAACGGAATGGACAGTGTCTTGAAAGGAGGGTACAAGATGAACATCAACAAAAGCAAAACGAGGATAATGGAATGTAGTCAAATTAAGTCGGGAGATGCTGAGGGTATTAGATTAGGAAATGAGACACTTCAAGTAATAAAGGAGTTTTGCTATTTGGGGAGCAAAATAACTGAAAATGGTCGAAGTAGAGAGGATATAAAATGTAGACTGGCAATGGCAAGGAAAGCGTTACTGAAGAAGAGAAATTTGTTAACATAGAGTTTAGATTTAAATGTCAGGAAGTCGTTTCTGAAATGGAGTGAAACATGGACGATAAATAGTTTGGACAAGAAGAGAATAGAAGCTTTCGAAATGTGGTGCTACAGAAGAATGCTGAAGATTCGATGGGTAGATCACATAACTAATGAGGAGGTACTGAATAGGATTGGGGAGAAGAGGAGTTTGTGGCATAACTTGACAAGAAGAAGGGATCGGTTGGTAGGACATGTTCTGAGGCATCAAGGGGTCACCAATTTAGTATTGGAGGGTGGAGGGTAAAAATCGTAGAGGGAGACCAAGAGATGAATACACTAAGCAGATTCAGAAGGATGTAGGCTGCAGTAGGTACTGGGAGATGAAGAAGCTTGCGCAGGATAGAGTAGCATGGAGAGCTGCATCAAACCAGTCTCAGGACTGAAGACCACAACAACAACAACAAGAAGTCAAGTGTGTTTTCACAACCATTTGCTATTCGCGCGGCTCATGAGCTAACTGCTCGAAATAATTTTCGGAGAATGCGTCTCAAGGCTTTTTGAAATAGCGTAGAAGGAACATGCAGCTTTCCGAAATGCCTTCACAAAAATAGACGAAGTAAATATTCCAGCTGCCAACATGAGTAACGTAGAAGCAAATGTACCAATTAGGTTCCTTTCGGAGTATGTTGATGCATTAGCTCCATGTTTAAAAATCATATACAACCGTTCACTAGACGAGAGATCCGTACCCAAAGACTGGAAAGTTGCACAGGTCACACCAATATTCAAGAAATGTAGTAGGAGTAATCCACTAAATTACAGGCCCATATCGTTAACGTCGATATGCAGCAGGATTTTAGAACATATGTTGTGTTTGAACATTATGAATTACCTCGAAGGAAACGGTCTATTGACACACAGTCAACATGGATTTAGAAAACATCGTTCCTGTGAAACACAACTAGCTCTTTATTCACATGAAGTGTTGAGTGCTATTGACAAGGGATTTCAGATCGATTCCGGATTTCTGGATTTCCGGAATGCTTTTGACACTGTACCACAAAAGCGGCCTGTAGTGAAATTGCGTTAGTTATGTGACTGGATTTGTGATTTCCTGTCAGAGAGGTCATAGTTTGTAGTAATTGACGGAAAGTCATCGAGTAAAACACAGGTGATTTCAGGCGTTATAAGCCCTTTGCTGTTCCTTATCTACTGGATGATCAAAAAGTCAGTATAAATTTGAAAACGTAATAAATCACGGAATAATGTAGATAGAGAGGTAAAAATTGACACACATGCTTGGAATGACATGGGGTTTTATTAGAACCAAAAAAAACAAAGGTCACAAAATGTCCGACAGATGGCGCTGGACAGCAAAACTGCTACCGTGACGGGTGAGAGGTACGCCGATATGTTACAGAATCGCATCATCCCCAGGCTGGCTGATAAACACCTGCTGGAACGTACGATGTTTATGCGGGATGGCGCTCCACCCCATATTGCTAGACGCGTGAAAGATCTTTTACGCGCGTCGTTTGGTGATGATCGTATGCTCAGCTGCCACTTTCGTCATGCTCGGCCTCCCAGGTCCCCAGACCTCAGTCCGTGCGATTATTGGCTTCGGGTCTCCTGAAGTCGCAAGTGTATCGTGATCGACCGACATCTCTAGGGATGCTGAAAGACAACATCCGATGCCAATGCCTCAACATAACTCCGGACATGCTTTACAGTGCTGTTCATAACATTATTCCTCGACTACAGCTATTTTTGAGTAATGATGGTGGACATAATGAGCATTTCCTGTAAAGAACATCATATTTTCTTTGTCTTACTTTGTCATGCTAATTATTGCTATTCTGATCAAATGAAGCGCGATCTGTCGGACATTGTTTGAACTTTTGTATTTTTTTGGTTCTAATAAAACCCCATGTCATTCCAAGCATGTGTGTCAATTGGTACCTCTCTATCTACATTATTCCGTGATTTATTCATTTTTCAAATTTATACTGACTTTTTGATCACCCGGTATATAAACGATTTGCGAGACAATCTGAGCAGCTGTCTTCGGTTGTTTGCAGGTGACGCTGTCGTTTATCGGCTAATAAAGTCATCAGAAGATCAAAACAAACTGCAAAACGATTTAGAAAAGATATCTGAATGGTGCGAAAAGTGGCAGTTGACTCTAACAACAAAGAGGGTGAGGCGATCCACATGAGTGCTAAAATGAACTCGTTAAACTGCGGTTACACGTTAAAGCAGTGTAATCTAAAAGTCGTAAATTCAACTACATGCCTAGGTATTACAATTACGAACAACTTAAATTGGAAGGAACGCATAGAAAATGTTGTGGGGAAGGCTAACCAAAGGCTGCGTTTTATTGGCGGGACACTTAGAAAATGCAACAGACCTACGAAGGAGACAGCCTACACCACGCTTGTACGTCCTCTTTTAGAATACTGCTGCGCGGTGTGGGATCCTTACCAGATGGGACTGATGGAGTACATGGAAAAAGTTCAAAGAAAGGCAGCACGTTTTGTACTATTGCGAAATGTGGGAGAGAGTGTCACAGAAATGGTAGAGTATTTGGACTGGAAATCATTAAAAGAAGGGCGTTTTTCGTTGCGACGGAATCTTCTCACGAAATTCCAATCACCAACTTTCTCCTCCGAATGCGAAAATATTTTGTTGGCACCGACCTACATAGGGAGGAACGATCACCACGATAAAATAAGGGAAATCAGAGCTCGTACGGAGAGATATAGGTGTTCATTCTGTCCACGCGCTATACGAGATTGGAATAATAGAGAATTGTGAAGGTGGTTCGATGAACCCTCTGCCAGACACTTAAATGTGATATGCAGAGTATTCATATAGATGTAGATGTGTAGATGTTAATGGCGGTGTTCTGGTCGGTCAGGCGATGCTAGATTCTTCTTCCGCCGGCTTGCTATGAATGCTGAAATAATTCAGATACCTGACACAGGTCACACGAAACTACGAAATAAAGGCACGAAATAACCAGTTGTAAACAATTATCTTTTTTTAACAGTTAACTCATTACAGAACCTGTATGATTTTTTTTTTTAAGTCGTGTGACTAGGGCCTGCCGTCGGGTAGACCGTTCGCCGGGTGCAAGTCTTTGAATCTGACGTCACTTCGGCGACTTGCGCGTTGATGGGGATAAAATGATGATTAGTAGGACAACACAACACCCACTCCCTGATCGGAGAAAATCTCCGAACCAGCCGGGAATCGAACCCGGGCCCTCAGGATTGACATTCTGTAGCGCTGACCACTCAGCTACCGGGTACGGATTACATGGCTAACTTAGCTGTTATCACGTCTACGAGAACAAAAGACACGACGAACAAGAGATGAGAGCGTACATTGTCTACCCTATATGCAGGGTGGTCCATTAATAGAGAATTGTGAAGGTGGTTCGGTGAACCCTCTGCCAGGGACTTAAATGTGATTTGCAGAGTATCCATGAAGATGTAGTTGTAGAATGTAGCCACCGTAGATGAGTGCTGGCAGCAGCGTTCGCGAGAATGTATGGTCGGAAGAAGTCCTGGCTCCTGCTGGCCATGTCGTATTACCGAGAGGGAAGACTGTCATATTCAGCGTACGGCTCTGGCGCATCGTACTGCAGCTGCAGCAGCAATTTGAACAGCAGTTGGCTGAGCCGTGGTAAAATTTGCTGTTTTGAAGAGCGCGCCGCAGCGCGTAGTGTGAAGCAGTCGCCCTCCGTTTCTGGCGGTGGCGCCGCTGTGGCAGTCGCAGCTTTGGTGTCTCCCTCTGGTGGGAAAGGGGAAAGGTTGCGTGTTCACGTGCATTTAAGGGGCGCTATCAGCTCGCTAGTGAATCAGTCTGGGGTCAGTCTCTCGTCCCCAGCTTGCTACTTTGTCTCTCGTCCGAATTTGTGAGGCAGTTAGTGTGTCTGTCGTCGGAGTGCTAGTATGTCTGTCGTTTGGATCAAACTTTAAAGCCAGAAAACGAGAGTCTTTTGACTCCGCCAGTAACAGAACTCAGCGAGTGGTCGCCCGGTCGGGGCTGAGTTCCTGCATCTGAGTCTGCGCGTTAGGCCGCCAGTCTGCTCGAGTTGCTCGGGCAACGGTCATTGGCGGTTGGGTCGATCGGTTGGTCGGTCGCGCACTGAGACACGAGATGACTTGTCCGCCTTGAGCGTCGGCGCATGTGAGGTCGCCACGTGAGTCCAGTGGGCCGCGCCGTATATCGAGGGTTAGTGGCTTCGCGGCCGACGAGAGCAACAGGAGTCAAACCACGACATCGGTCTGGCCGGAGCGAGCTGCGACGCCGTGAGGCGGGAGATCGGCGCGCCTTCCTGCGTCCGTTGAAGCGGCTGGCAGCGGACGGTTCGGGAGAGCGTTGGGGGTGCAGGTCTTCGCCAGAAATCGCAGTTTATTAGAAGTGATTCGAGATATATTATTTCATTTACTTGTTAAATTCTAAATTTTAAACATGGCTGCAACAGCAACTGTTTAAATTCTTCACGATAAAGGATGACAGCCAAAAACAGTTGCAGGATAAAATTTTATTAAAATTTCTTGACCAAGGTTTCGGTACATATAAATATACCTTCATCAGAAGTAAAAAATCTGAAATTACATCATGTAATGGAGATTAATAAAACAATTGCGCCAAAGGCGTCGTCAATAATTGAGACATGATGTAATTTCAGATTTTTTACTTCTGATGAAGGTATATTTGTTGTTGTTGTGGTCTTCAGTCCTGAGACTGGTTTGATGCAGCTCTCCATGCTACTCTATCCTGTGCAAGCTTCTTCATCTCCCAGTACCTACTGCAACCTATATCCTTCTGAATCTGCTTACTGCATTGATCTCTTGGTCTCCCTCTACTATTTTTACCCTCCACGCTGCCCTCCAATGCTAAATTTGTGATCCCTTGATGCCTCAAAACATGTCCTACCAACCGATCCCTTCTTCTAGTCAAGTTGTGCCACAAACTTCTCTTCTCCCCAATCCTATTCAATACCTCCTCATTAGCTACGTGATCTACCCACCTTATCTTCAGCATTCTTCTGAAGCACCACATTTCGAAAGCCTCTATTCTCTTCTTGTCCAAACTGGTTATCGTCCATGTTTCACTTCCATACATGGCTACACTCCATACAAATACTTTCAGAAACGACTTCCTGACACTTAAATCTATACTCGATGTTAACAAATTTCTCTTCTTCAGAAACGATTTCCTTGCCATTGCCAGTCTACATTTTATATCCTCTCTACTTTGACCATCATCAGTTATTTTACTCCCTAAATAGCAAAACTCCTTTACTACTTTAAGTGTCTCATTTCCTAATCTAATCCCCTCAGCATCACCCGATTTAATTTGACTACATTCCATTATCCTCGTTTTGCTTTTGTTGATGTTCATCTTATATCCTCCTTTCAAGACACTGTCCATTCCGTTCAACTGCTCTTCCAAGTCCTTTGCTCTCTCTGACAGAATTACAATGTCATCGGCAAACCTCAAAGTTTTTACTTCTTCTCCATGAATTTTAATACCTACTCCAAATGTTTCTTTTGTTTCCTTTACTGCTTGCTCAATATACAGATTGAATAACATTGGACATAGGCTACAACCCTGTCTCACTCCTTTCCCAACCACTGCTTCCCATTCATGCCCCTCGACTCTTATAACTGCCATCTGGTTTCTGTACAAATTGTAAATAGCCTTTCGCTCCCTGTATTTTACCCCTGCCACCTTCAGAATTTGAAAGAGAGTATTCCAGTTAACGTTGTCAAAAGCTTTCTCTAAGTCTACAAATGCTAGAAACGTAGGTTTGCCTTTTCTTAATCTTTCTTCTAAGATAAGTCGTAAGGTTAGTATTGCCTCACGTGTTCCAACATTTCTACGGAATCCAAACTGATCCTCCCCGAGGTCTGCTTCTACCAGTTTTTCCATTCGTCTGTAAAGATTTCGCGTTAGTATTTTGCAGCTGTGACTTATTAAACTGATAGTTCGGTAATTTTCACATCTGTGAACACCTGCTTTCTTTGGGATTGGAATTATTATATTCTTCTTGAAGTCTGTGGGTATTTCGCCTGTCTCATACATCTTGCTCACCAGATGGTAGAGTTTTGTCAGGACTGGCTCTCCCGAGGCCATCAGTAGTTCTAATGGAATGTTGTCTACTCCTGGGGCCTTGTTTCGACTCAGGTCTTTCAGTGCTCTGTCAAACTCTTCACGCAGTATCTTATCTCCCATTTCATCTTCATCTACATCCTCTTCCATTTTCATAACATTGTCCTCAAGTACATCGCCCTTGTATAAACCCTCTGTATACTCCTTCCACCTTTCTGCCTTCCCTTCTTTGCTTAGAACTGGGTTGCCATCTGAGCTCTTGATATTCGTACAAGTGGTTCTCTTCTCTCCAAAGGCCTCTTTAATTTTCCTGTAGGCAGTATCTATCTTACCCCTAGTGAGACAAGCCTCTACATCCTTACATTTGTACTCTAGCCATCCCTGCTTAGCCATTTTGCACTTCCTGTCAATCTCATTTTTGAGACGTTTGTATTCCTTTTTGCCTGCTTCATTTACTGCATTTTTATATTTTCTCCTTTCATCAATTAAATTCAATATGTACCGAAACCTTGGTCAAGAAATTTTAATAAAATTTTATCCTGCAACTGTTTTTGGCTGTCATGCTGTTGTTAAATTCTCCTTGTTTTCTTGGTTAGGTCACTAGCTGCTTTGTTTTGGGGTCGTACCACCATTCTTCTCCGTTTGGCCACCCGCGGGAAGGTGGTTATTTGTGAATTGGGTGGTCCGTTTTTCGCTTGTGGAATTGGGGAGATTTTGAGCAATCTGTGGTTCGGGTTGTTTAGTAACCCCCCCGTCAATCTGCCGTACGTTAATAGCTATCTTTGTCGGATTCGGTGTTAACGAATTTATAGATTTAAGGTAAAGGCCGAATTCCTGGAATTTGTTTTTATATTGCCTATGATTTTGCGAGGCGGTATATGTGTAATATACAGCATGTTGTACATTTTATGTAAATCTGAATTTCATGTGTTTTATTTGAATAGTCATTGTTATAAAGTTGCCACCCTTCCACCGTAAGAGTCTTTTTAAAAACAAGTTGCACTTTTGGTAGAAAATAATTTCTTAGTGTGAGTGTTTGTACCATTTCCATCCCTCTTATGGGGTGCATAGTTAATGTGTTTGTGTGAGTTGTTTAACTTTTTAGTTTAAAGTAATCTCGTGTGTTGTAGATTTGCACCAGTGTAGTCTTTCAGAGGTTGTTGTGAGCGGTCGTGACTACGGCCGTGTTAAAAGGGAGCGGCAGGCTTCTCAGTCCGAAGGCTCATACTGTCAATATTGTTCTTTCTGCTTCTAAATAAATTTGTAACTTGATATTTAGAGGTTTCTTTTCTGCTTATAATTTTAAATATGTTTTTGAAAAATTCACATTTTGTTAAAAGTAATTTCATTTTCCATCAGTTACTCCCTAGCAACTACTTCCACGCTCACCTAGTGTGATTAAATGTGTTAATGTTCTTGATGAATCGCTAGTAAATAAAGAAAATTCTTCAAGAAAAGATTTTGAAAGTGAATTTTCACGGTTCGCATGTGTCACATGTTTTGTGAAGTCACAGCTTCTGAACTACGTACGATGTGATTACATAATTGTACGGGTACATTCATTGGTATATGTGGATACTGTCTACAAAATACACTGACAGAAAAAAATTACAGCACTTAGAACGAGTTTTACGACAAAAGCGAAAGTTGGCAGGCGTGTTTCTACATCTGAAAGATGATGTCTAATCAAACTTTGCGCCATTCGCACAAGAGTTGCGTTAGTAGCAGATGAGATGCAGATGAGGTTCGTCTTAAATACATGCTGTAACAGTCGTGAGCGTTAGATGTCTTAGGCATTGGACATGATGCGTTGATGTTACTGAAGAACGCCCTTAAGATGACAAAGATGCCATTATCAACCTCACTGAGTTTTAACGAGGTACCCGCCAGGGTAGCCGAGAGCGCTGACGAGCTGCTTCCTGGACTCGGGTAGGCGCGCCGGACCCAGATCGATTAACGACGAGCCTGGATGTGGTTTTAGGTGGCTTTCCACATCCCGCTCGGTGAATACCGGGCTGGTCCCCACGTTTCGCCTCAGTTACACGTGACATCTGAAACACGTTCGCACTATTTCACGATTTACTCTGCATGCAGACAGCTGCGGTACACTCACTCCACCCCTGGGCGGTACGGGGTGGCGACAGACGCGTAATTTAACCGACAGAAAGAAGATGCCCATTAAAATCGCTACACCACGAAGATGACGTGCTACAGACGCGAAATTTAACGAACAGGAAGAAGATGGTGTGATATGCAAATGATTAGCTTTTCAGAGCATTCACACAAGGTTGGCGCCGGTGGCGACACCTACAACGTGCTGACATGAGGAAAGTTTCCAACCGTTGGTTGAGGTATAAACTAAATCTAACATTGCCAAATACGTTGTAATCACGCCGACTCTGCGATCGCTGCGGGACTATGGCGTAAGCGAAAGAAAGAAAGAAAGAAACTGAGTCTTAACGAGTTCATGTAATGGTCAACGAGAAGCTGCATGTTTTTCTGCGCTATTTCAAAAAGACTTGAGAGGAATGTCACCACCATACATGAGTGTTGGCAGCAATGTTCACAAGAGTGTACAGTAACAAGACGTCCGAGCTCCGGCTGGACATGTGGTACTACCGAGAGGGAAGACTGTCGTGTTCAGCGCATGGCTCTGGCGTGTCGTACTGCAGCTGCAGCAGCAGTCTGAACAGCAGTTGGGCACCACACTTTTTTGTTTTTCACTAGCTGCTTATATTTTATGACCCGCCGTCTAATTTCTTATGGTGGGTCGTATGTTGCCACTTAGCCGCTGTGACTGGGTCCGGGGTCCGGAGTGACTGAAAGTAACACTACCCCGGCTCCCGTCCCCACTCACACCGTTGCCCGTGTCCCGCCACGTGGAGGCGGGCTCTATTTGTTTACATCCATTTGATATCTTTTTTGTTTTGTGTGTGCGTGCAGCATTATAAAAACTTATAACTAATACATAATTAAGTAAGATATTAATAAACAAAACGAAATTAAATATTTAGAAAGAAGGAAGGGAGAGAATTGAATAGAGAAGAGATAGGTATAATATTGCCCGTCACCTGGTTGGAATGACCCTCAAGACGCTGGCCGTCGCTCACCATGCCTTTAACAACTACCATCCTAAAAACTAACTTAACTAGAAGAGATTAGAGTACGTTAAAGCTAGAAACAAAGACTAAGACCTCCATGTACAGCGTGCTAAACTACATACGATATACAATAGAGAGGTGACTGATCATGTGCTTGACTCAGAGTTGCTAGTGAAAGGGTACTTGTCGTAAAAGTAATAAAGGTAATGACGCTAAAGGTTTGTGTTGAGCCTACAAGGCTCCTAGTAGAGTACATCAGGCGCAAGCACCTCACGGCCCCGCCGACAACACGACCTGAACAGTGGTTTTCCCCGATCTACCATAGGTATCCGTCGGGTTGGGCACCACAGTGAGACGACGAACTGTTAAAATTTCATTAGTTCAATGAGAGCCTCTATGCCCTGTATAATGCATTCCACTGACCTCAAACCACCACCATTTGCGACTTCAGTCGTCCCAAATCAGAGATCATTGGAGGGCAAGGAGGTCTGTTGTGTTTCCTGATGAAAGCTGGTTCTCCCTGTGTATTGGCTACATGGCAGTCAGTTGATGCCCTGCAGCCGACCTGTCTGTGTGCTGGACACACTGGACCTAAACCTGGAGTTACAGACTGCGGTGCAATGTCGTTCGACACCAGTAGCACTCTCGTGGTTATCCCACACACCCTGACTTAAAAATATCAGTCTGGTGACACGACCTGCTGTGCTGCCATTCATGCACAGCAGTGCAGGGCGTGTTTTCCAAAACCACAACGCTCGACAGATGTGGCGCGCGCCGCTATCCTGTGATCTTGTTCACAGCGCGCACTGTAATCGGTTATACACTACTAGCCATTAAAATTGCTATACCAGGAAGATGAGGTGCTACAGACGCGAAACTTAACCGACGGGAAGAAGATGCTGTGATATGCAAGTGATTAGCTTTTCAGAGCATTCACACAAGGTAGGCGCCGGTGGAGACACCTACAACGTGCTGGCATCAGGAAAGTTTCCAACCAATTTCTCATACACGAACAGCAGTTGACCGGCGTTGCCTGGTGAAACGCTGTTGAGATGCCTCGTGTAAGGAGGAGAAATGCGTACCATCACGTTTCCGCATTTGATAAAGATCGGATTGTAGCCTATTGCGGTTTATCGTATCGGGACATTGCTGCTCGCATTGGTCGAGATCCAATGACTGTTAGCAGAATATGGAATCGGAGCGTTCAGGAGGGTAATACGGAACGCCGTGCTCGACCCGAACGGCCTCGTGTCACTAGCAGTCGAGATGACAGGCAGCTTATCCGCATGACTGTAACGGATCGTGCAGCCACGTCTCGATCCCTGAGTCAACAGGTGGGGACGTTTGCAAGACAACAACCATCTGCACGAACAGTTCGACGACGTTTGCAGCAGCGCGGACTATCAGCTCGGAGACCGTGGCTGCGATTACGCTTGACACAGCATCACAGACAGGAGCGCCTGCGATGGTGTACTCGACGACGAACGTGGATGCACGAATGGCAAAACGTCATTTTTTGGGATGAATCCAGGTTCTGTTTACTGCATCACGATGGTCACATCCGTGGTTGGCGACATCGCGGTGAACGCACATTGGAAGCGTTTATTCGTGATCGCCATACTGGAGTATCACCCGGCGTGATGGTATGGGATGCCATTGGTTACACGTCTCGGTCACCTCTTGTTCGCATTGACGGCCCTTTGAACAGTGGACGTTACATTTCAGATATGTTACGATCCGAGGCTCTACCCTTCATTCGATCCCTGCGAAACCCTATATTTCAGCAGGATAATGCACGACCGCACGTTGCAGGTCCTGTACGGGCCTTTCTGGATTCAGAAAATGCTCGACTGCTGCCCTGGCCAGCACATTCTCCAGATCTCTCACCAACTGGAAACGTCTGGTCAATGGTGGCCGAGCAACTGGTTCATCACAAATGCAAGTCACTACTCTTGATGAACTGTGGTATTGGTTGAAGCTACATGGGCAGCTGTACCTGTACACACCATCCAAGCTCTGTTCGACTCAATGCCCAGATATATCAAGGCCGTTATTATGGCCAGAGGTGGTTGTTCTGGGTACTGATTTCTCAGGATCTATGCACCCAAATTGCGTGAAAATGTAGCCAGTTCCAGTATAATAAATTTGTCCAATGAATACCCATTAATCATCTGCATTTCTTCTTGGTGTAGCAATTTTAAAGACCAGTAGTGTATTTATCGTCCTAAACCAGGTTGGCCGGACGCGGGATTGAACCGTCGTCCTCCCGAATGCGAGTCCAGTGTCTAACCACTGCGCCACCTCGCTCGGTGCCCTTGGTTATGTTCCGTAACACACGACAGATACAATCAACACAAGAAAAATTCAAAAATACGGAATCACACCGCGACAGCACATGATAACCACGGCGCCGTTAACTCGGGCTCTCTTAATAAGTGCCGGAAGCCAACACACACAAATCTCAATAAACAATTCTCGCTTCTTAAAACGAAACAGTAAAAGCCAGGCGCACATGAATAGTCAAACCACAGGTTTAGAAGTGCCTTAACGACACCAAACGCGACTATTCCACGAAGTTAATAATAACACAGTCAGACAACAAAACAAAAAAAAAAAATACAGAACCCACCACTAAATGCTGTTACACATCCCAAATTGACGAGATCGTGTTGTTAAGGTCCCAGAAGACCACATACACCAAGCAGCAGTAATTCACTATGCATATACTGTGCAAAACTGCCCTTGTTAGGGAGACCTTACCTAACACATCGAATGCCAAATATACCACACATGGAAGCAGCTCCGAGCAGGACTCCAGTTGAGCAAATAAATTAGTACCAACAAATATCGTAACGAGCCACAGACACACACAGCAAAAAGTTCCAACAACGCCATCCCACATCAGAATGAAGTTCAGAAACCGCTGCTGGAGCTTCCAGGGGAAAATCTGAAGATCCAACCGAGCCCACACCCAAACCTGGCAGACGACTCCAAAATTCGGCAACTAGTTGTCTCCGGGCCAGAGTATCACAGGACCCCACCGGACCTCCACATCAGACAGGCAGGCAGAACAAGTACGCCGACTCCGATTAATCACCACCGCATGGCCAGCACAGCGGCGAGTCGCCTCCACCCCAGACCACTCTGCTCATATTGGGAGGCACAACAACCTTAGCGCTACTCACCAGCAGGTCAGGCAGAGCCAACTACACGTTCCGTGCAGCACCCGGTGAACCGACTGCCCTCTCACTTTCCACCGGCCACCGCAAACACGCTCCAGCGACATCATAGCAAATCACCACTGGAGCACCACCCGCACCAGGACAGCGAACTACACTACTGGCCATTAAAATTGCTACACCAAGAAGACCGGTATTCATTGCACAAATATATTATACTAGAACTGACATGTGATTACATTTTCACGCAATTTGGGTGCATAAATCCTGAGAAATCGGTATCCAGAACAACCACCTCTGGCCATAATAACGGCCTTGATACGCCTGGGCATTGAGTCAAACAGAGCTCGTATGTCGTGTACAGGTACAGCTGCCCATGCAGCTTCAACACGATACCACAGTTCATCAAGAGTAGTGACTGGCGTATTGTGACGAGCCAGTTGCTCGGCCACCATTGACCAGACGTTTCCAGTTGGTGAGAGATCTGGAGAATGTGCTGGCCAGGGCAGCAGTCGAACATTTCCTGTATGCAGAAAGGCCCGTACAGGACCTGCAACGTGCGGTCGTGCATTATCCTGCTGAAATGTAGGGTTTCGCAGGGATCGAATGAAGGGTACAGCCTCGGGTCGTAACATATCTGAAATGTAACGTCCACTGTTCAAAGGGCCGTCAATGCGAACAAGAGGTGACCGAGACGTGTAACCAATGGCATCCCATACCACCACATCGGGTGATACTCTAGTATGGCGATGACGAATAAACGCTTCCAATGTGCGTTCACTGCTATGTCGCCAAACACGGATGCGACCATCGTGATGCTGTAAACAGAACCTGGATGCATCCCAAAAAATGACGTTTTGCCATTCGTGCATCCACGTTCGTCGTCGAGCACACCATTGCAGGCGCTCCTGTCTGTGATGGAGCGTCAAGGGTAATCGCAGCCACGGTCTCCGAGCTGATAGTCCGTGCTGCTGCAAACTTGATCAAATTGTACTTGCAGATGGTTGTCGTCTTGCAAACGTCCCCATCTGTTGACTCAGGGATCGAGACGTGTCTGCACGATCCGTTACAGCCACGCGGATGAGATGCCTGTCATCTCGACTGCTAGTGATACGAGGCCGTTCGGGTCGAGCACGGCGTTCCGTATTACCATCCTGAACCCTCCGATTCCATATTCTGCTAACAGTCATTGGATCTCGACCAACGCGAGCAGCAATGTCCCGATACGATAAACCGCAATAGGCTACAATCCGATCTTTATCAAATACGGAAACGTGATGGTAGGCATTCCTCCTCCTTACACGAGTCATCACAACAACGTTTCACCAGGCAACGCCGGTCAGTTGCTGTTTGTGTACGAGAAATCGGTTGGAAACTTTCCTCATGTCAGCACGTTGTAGGTGTCGCCACCGGCGCCAACCTTATGTGAATGCTCTGAAAAGCTAATCATTTGCATATCACAGCATTTTCTTCCTGTCGGTTAAATTTAGCGTCTGTAGCACCTCATCTTCGTGGTGTAGCAATTTTCATGGGCAGTAGTGTAAATCGTTAGACCTCCATGACTCTTCACTGAATTCGTGGTTCGATGTAAGTGATCCGTGGCATCTCTGCAGAAGGAGCAGATTGCAGGTGCAAGCAGAAATGTTTTCGAGCACACCGTTCATCGTACATTACAGGACATGGAGCTGATCTACAGACCACCCCTACGTGTTTACATGTTGACGCAGTATGTCAATTACGACTGCAGTGGACGTGGGACCACCAGGATTCGACCGTCGCTCAATGAAAATACATCGGCTCTTAGGGTGAATCGCATTTCTACTACACTAGGTCGGTGCTCGTCTCCACCAACGCCGTCATGCTGGTGAATGGCGGCTCGAAACGTGCAGCGCGCCACGAATGCAGGCTGGTGGGAGCAGTACTATGTTGTTGTTGTTGTTGTGGTCTTCAGTCCTGAGACTGGTTTGATGCAGCTCTCCATGCTACTCTATCCTGTGCAAGCTTTTACATCTCCCAGTACCTACTGCAACCTACATCCTTCTGAATCTGCTTAGTGTATTCATCTCTTGGTCTCCTTCTACGTTTCCTACCCTCCACGCTGCCCTCCAACGCTAAATTTGTGATCCCTTGATGCCTCAGAACATGTCCTACCAACCGGTCCCTTCTTCTAGTCAAGTTGTTCCACAAACTTCTCTTCTCCCCAATCCTATTCAATACCTCCTCATTAGTTATGTGATTTACCCATCTAATATTCAGCATTCTTCTGTAGCAACACATTTCGAAAGCTTCTATTCTCTTCTTGTCAAAAATTTTAATCGTCCACGTTTCACTTCCATACATGGCTACACTCCATACAAATACTATCAGTAACGACTTCCTGACACTTAAATCTATACTCGATGTTAACAAATTTCTCTTCCTCAGAAATGCCTTTCCTTGCCATTGCCAGTCTACATTTTATATCCTCTCTACTTCGACCATCATCAGTTATTTAGCTCCCCAAATAGCAATACTCATTTACTACTTTAAGTGTCTCATTTCCTAATCTAATTCCCTAAGCATCACCCGAGGTAACTCGACTACATTCCATTATCCTCGTTTTGGTTTTGTTGGTGTTCATCATATATACTCCTTTCAAGACACTGTCCATTCTGTTCAACTGCTCTTCCAAGACCTTTGCGGTCTCTGACAGAATTACAATGTCATCGGCGAACCTCAAGTTATTATTTCTTCTCCATGGATTTTTATACGTACTCCAAATTTTTTTTTTGTTTCCTTTACTGCTTGCTCAATATACAGATTGAATAGCATCGGGGTCAGGCTACAACCCTGTCTCACTCCCTTCCCAACCGCTGCTTCCCTTTGATGCCCCTCGACTCTTATAACTGCCATCTGCTTTCTGTACAAAATGTAAATAGCCTTTCGCTCTCTCTGTATTTTACCTCTCACACCTTCAGAATTTGGAGGAGAGTATTCCACTCAACATTGTCAAAAGCTTTCTCTAAGTCTACAAATGCTAGGAACGTAGGTTTGCCCTTTCTTAATCTAGCTTCTAAGTACTGTGCTACTGGAGACATTCTCCTTCGTTTGCATGGGACCTGCAGTAGAAATCGGAAACACGCTGACAACTGCCAACCACCTGTATCCCTTAACGCTCGAAGTCTTCCCCGACAGCGAAGTCATTTTTCGCTAGTGTAACTGTCCGTGCCTCTAAGCCACACACGTGGTGCAGTGGTCTGAGGATCATTATAGTGAAATCTCGTTGACGTCTCGGGGACCAAGTTTGCCTCATGTAAATCCTACGTAATCCATCTGGATCGCTGCCGAGCGCCATCATTGTGTTAACGCAAATTACATGACCTGTGCGTAGACATCTAAAGCAACATATCTCTACAAACCTATCAACAAACTGCCGTATGCCTGATGCACAGAATCAGTGGTATGTTTCGTTCCAAAGACTAACAAACAAGCTACCAAGCAGGTGGTCATAATGTTTTGGTTCATCAGAGTATAAGCGGTCTCAATAACGGTGTCAACTTGAGGACAATATTACAGAAAGAGAAGAGGGATTACATGAAGATGAGTTGGGAGAGGAAAATTTGAGAGACTCTGAGAAATCTAAGAGGATACAAGGCTCCTCAAATTATTTACATCCCTTGGAGAGCTAACCACGACAAAATAATTCCACTTTGTGAGCAAGATACATGAGACAGGCGGGATACTCTGAGACTTCAGGAACAATATAACAATTACTATTGCAGAGAACTTCTGGTGCTCCCATACGTGAACTTCGCCGATGTATCAGTTTAATGAATCATGCTTGCAAAGTATTGACACGAATTTTTTGCAGAAGAACGGAAAAAGCGATATAAGACCCATCGGAGAAGATTAGTTTGGCTTTCAGAGAAATGTTGGAACATTTGAGGCAATACTGTCATTACCGTTTATCCAGGACCGTAAAAAAAAGGAAACCAGACCCACGTTTATAGCATTTGCAGATGCAGAGGAAGCTTCTGAAAATGTTGACTGGACTACTTTATTTGAAATTTTGAAAATATAACACAGGGAATGAGTAGGTATTTAGAACTTTTTCAGAAAGCGGGAAAAAGGCTCAGATGGCTCTGAGCACTATGGGACTTAACTGCTGAGGTCATCAGTCCCCTAGAACGTAGAACTACTTAAACCTAACTAACCTAAGGACACCACACACGTCCATGCCCGAGGCAGGATTCGAACCTGCGACCGTAGCAGCAGCACGGTTCTGGGTTGTAGCGCCTAGAACCGCTCGGCCACAACGCCCGGCTCCAAAAAGCGGACTGCACATATAAGAAACGAAGGACTTGAAAGAGAAGCAGTTGAAGGAGCAGAAATACAAGCTTTAAGCATTTCTAATGACATTGTAATTTTGTCAGAGACGGCAAACACTTGAAAGAGCAGCTGAACGGAATGGATATGAGATATACGATGAACATCAAAGAAAGTAAAACAAGGTTAATGGAGTGAAGTAGAATTGAATCAGGTAACGCCGAGGGAATTAGATCGGGAAATGAAACACTAAAAATACGCTAAAGAACCAAAGAAAATGGTTCACCTACCTAATTTCGTGCAACCCCACCCCCCTCCCCCGCGAGCACACAGAACTGCTGCAACACGACTTGGCATCGACTCGACTAATGTCTAAAGTAGTGCTGGAGGGAACTGACACCATGAATCCTGCAGGACTGTCCATAAATCCGTTAGAGTACAGGGATGTGGAGATCTCTTCTGAACAACCCGTTGCAAGGCATCCCAGATATGCACAATAATGTTCATGTCTGGGATGTTTAGTGCCCAGCGAAAGTGTCTAGGCTGAGCAGAATGTTCCTGGAGCCACTCTGTAGCAATTCTGGACGTGTGTGGTGTCGCATTGTCCTGCTGGAATTGCCCAAGTCCGTCGGAGTGCACAGTGGACATGAATGGATGCAGGTGATCAGACAGGATGCTTACGTACGTGCCACCGTCAGAGTCGTATCTAGACGTGTCAGGGGTCCCATACCACTCCAACTGCACCCGCCCCACACAATTACAGAGCCTGCACCAGCTTAAACAGTCCCCTGCTAACATGCAGGGTCCATTCTCCATATCGGTACACCTCCATCGCTCGATACAATCTGAAACGAGACTCGTCCGACCAAGAACATGGTTTCCAGGAATATACAGTCGAATCTCGGTGTTGACGGGCCTTTTCCGGTCGCAGCTGTGTCAGATTTGAAGATTTACTGGATTCCTGATATTCACGGTACACTCGTGAAACGGCCGCACGGGAAATTCCCCACTTCATCGCTACCTCGGAGATGCTGTGGTGTCTTATCGCTCGTGCGCCGACTGTAGCACCACTTACAGACTCACTTGAATCTTGATGCGCTGCCATTGTAGCAGCATAACCGATGTAACAACTACGCTAGACACTTGTTGCCTTATATAGGCGTTGCCGACCGCAGCATCGTATTCTGCCTGTTTACGTAGCTTTGTTTTTGAATACGCATGCGTGTACCATTTTCTTTGGCGCCTCAGTATAGAAGGGGAGTCCCGCTACTTCAGCAGCTAAATAATTGATGATGGCCAAAGTAGCGAAGATGTAAAATGCAGAAAGACGATTAAAAGAAAAACGTTTTAGGAAAAGAGAAATTTGTCAGCGTCGAATATAAATTTGAACGTGAGGTGGGTTATTTTTTCAGGAAGTACTTGTCTTAAGGTCCGTAGCTCGTGGTCTTGCGGTAGCGTTCTCTCTTCCGGCGCACGAGGTCCCGGGTTCGATTCCCGTCTGTGTCAGGGTTTCCTCCTGCATCGACTGGGTGTTGTTGTGTTGTCTTCATCATCATCATTCATCTCCATTAGGGTCGGAGGAAGGAAAAGGCAAACCACCCCCGCTACGACCTTGCCTAGTCGTCGGTGCGGGTCTCCCACATTGTCCCCTATGCTCCTCGGAGTATGGGAGCTCATCATCATCATCATCATCATCATCATCATCATCATCATCATTTGTCGTAAGTGTGACTTTGTACAGAAGCGAATCGTGGACGATCAACAGTTCAGTTAAGAAGATTATAGAGGCGTTTGAAATGTTGTGCTGCATGAGAATTCTGAAGACAAGGTGAGTAAAGTGAATATTCAGTGAGGATCTAGTGGGGCGGATTGCCGAAAATATTGCAAAAAATGCAATAGAGTGCAGTAGCGGCAAGCGGGGTTCATAGATGTAATACAATAAGCTTAGGCATCTGTAAACACAATGCCATAAAAATATTAGTCGATTTGTGATTGCATCGTCTAACAATACCACCACTTGCAAAGTGGGTTATAAATCAGATTAATAATGTTGATCACGAAGCATATGTTCGCTTTATCGGGCAACAACAAAGTTATTGACTGTGGGTAGTACCGTCAGAATGGAAATAATGAAGTCACTGTAAAAAAGTAATTTTGGCACTTATCTTGAATGGATTCCCATGTAGATTTCGTCGAAGTTGTTATGGCTCATCCTGTTGATTCTAGGGTGCTTCCACTTTGACTGCTAGAATGTCCACATCTGTATTTTAGCAATATATGAAGACCTAACGAATGCGTTTTTCAGGAAATTCTTAATGATCAAACAATCTCAGATCAGAACAATGGTATGGTAGAAATAATTTTTGACTTGGTGTTCACGATCCACATTTTTATTAAACTTCTTGTAAATTCCCATATACTTCTTCTTAATTGTCACATCATCAAGATAACAGTTTTGTATCCATATTCATATATTTAATTTCCACTTTAACCAAACACAAGACTTGAGTGTTCATTTACAAAACGAAATAACAACTTAACTTTTGCAAAGTGAAACAAAGTCTGCTCTGTGCGCATTCGGGCCAAAACGGTTACAAGTACCTCAAAGATTATGACAGTCTCACAGAAATGAATACACACAAGAACCGTATCACTGTAATATATCGATACATCGGAGTACCTATACAATAATAAAACGAAACGTGAATATTGTCACAAAAATATGTCTGTTACTTCGCAGAAAAGTAGTATGATATTACTGGTATCGAGAACTGCCGTTGGAGTGCCGTAATGGTCACGTAAATAAAGAACCATTACAATCGCAAGGTTATTCTCGATTGAGTACGTCAACCTACGTAGCCATTTCTATCCATTTGCGGAAAGTTCTAATTTTCTGCTTTGACATGAAGAAATCTGCGGCTGTGGCTCTTAAAATGCTGGGGGAGATCAATGGTCAGGGAACTATTATTGGAAGAACGTGCAGAGATTGTTTTCAACGCCGCAAGAACTGTGATTCTGATGTCGAAGACCGCCATGACGATGGAAGACAGAGCGTTTTGGTAGCTACTCAAACAGACGAAGACAGTCACAGGACATCATTATCGAAAGCAGTTGATGCGTTCGAGCCCAGCACTGAAACACAAAGTGCCACAATACAGCGACAGACACGTAAAGGTCATTTTGCAGCAGGTCAGTGCTCGACCCCACGTCAAAAATGGTTCAAATGGCTCTGAGCACTATGGGACTTAACATCTGAGGTCATCAGTCCCCTAGAACTTAGAACTACTTAAACCTAACTAACCTAAGGACAGCACACACATCCATGCCCGAGGCAGGATTCGAACCTGCGACGGTAGTGGTCGCGCGGTTCCAGACTGAAGCGCCTAGAACCGCTCGGCCACTCCGGCCGGCGACCCCATGTCACAAAACCCATCAAACTATACATGGAAACGTTGAAATGAGAAGTCCTGTCCCTCCCGCCGTATTCTCCACACGTTGCCCTCTCTGACTACCAACTTTTTCGATCAGTGGCAAACAGTCTGGCTAACTAGCAGTTCCTTGGTGGGAGGACTGTACTGTAGCGCACTCAGCCTTTTGAGCCCGATTGAGTGCGCAGTAGCAGCTCCAACGTCAAGAAAGCCAACAACGCGACAACGGCAATGAGAGCGGTGTGATGGCGACGCAAATGGCAGAGGGCGACATGGCGGTCGATCGGTCCCGATTGGCTAGGGCCAGAACGTGAGGCTTTGATGTGCTTGTGTTATTTATTTTATATGCCCTCTACCCCCCAGGGGACGTCTCATACCAGACGAGTGTAACCCCAAATGCTTGTGTGGTGTCACCGCCAGACACCACACTTGCTAGGTGGTAGCCTTTAAACCGGCCGCGGTCCGTTAGTATACGCCGAACCCGCGTGTCGCCACTGTCAGTGATTGCAGACCGAGCGCCGCCACACGGCAGGTCTAGAGAGACTTCCTAGCACTCGCCCCAGTTGTACAGCCGACTTTGCTAGCGATGGTCCACTGTCTACATACGCTCTCATTTGCAGAGACGACAGTTTAGCATAGCCTTCAGCTACGTCCTTTGCTACGACCTAGCAAGGCGCCATATTCAGTTACTATTGATATTGTGAATCATCTACCGTCAAGAGCGACGTTCATCATTAAGGGATTAAAGTTAAGCATTCCACCAGCTACGTCCGTTTTTCTACATTCTAATTTCCTTGTCCTGTTCCAAACCTCACGCCAGCCTGCGTGAGCTAAAACGCGTGCATTTCGGCCTCCTCTAGTAACACGGTGTTGGCTCTCCTGCCAACCACAACAGTTTGCATGGTACAGTAATTACGCAGTACACATACGTGAAGATAGTGTCTGCGCAGCAATCACTGACATCGCAAAATTGAATCGACTCATGGATCCCCACAAAAGACGCCCAGTTCTTCCGCCACGGGGTTCGCATCCTGTCGGAAAGATGGGAGAATGTAGTGGCCAGCGATGAGCAATACTATGAATCATTTTTTTTATTTGTAAGTTTTTCGCAATAAAGCCCCGAACTTCGAGTAAAAATGGCGGAAGCAAAGTTGTAGACTTAGTAGCAAATTTGTGTCACGACTTGACAAGTGGATGGATTGACAGGAGATATCCTGAGATATCAAGGAAGAGTAATTTGGCCATAGATAGGAGTGTCGGGATAAAAACTGTAGAAAGAGACCTACAGATGAATAGAGTAAGCAGGTTGACCTGGATGTATCTTGCAGATATGAAGAGGCTTGATCAGGACAGACTTGCTTGGAGAACTGCATGAAACCAGTCTTCAGACTGAGGTCTACAACAATAACAACATGGTTCTTGTATGTACAGAATCTTACCTCTACTTCCCTATTGCCTGTACATATTTTTCCGGAGAATTTCAAATGTCTTGCACCATTTAACATTGTAGAACGCTTTTTCAGGGTAGTGAAATGGTATGAAAGTGTTATGAATTTTCTTAAACCTTCCAAGCATAAGGCAACGGCCTTGCCGTAGTGGATACACCGGTTCCCGTGAGATCACCGAAGTTAAGAGCTATCGGGCGTGGCCGGCACTTCGATGGGTGACCATCCAGGCCGCCATGCGCTGTTGCGCAATGCACACAGCCTTGTGATGCCAATTGAGGAGCTACTCGACCGAATAGTAGCGTCTCCGGTCAAAGAAAACAATCATAACGACCGGGAGAGCGGTGTGCTGACCCCACGCCCCTCCTATCCACATCCTCAACTGAGGATGACACGGCGGTCGGATGGTCCCCATGGGCCACTTGTGGCCTGAAGAGGGAGTGCTTTTTCTCCAAGCATAACATGAGAAACGCCTCTGTGTTACGGTTACCTTTCCTGAAGCCAAATTGAAAGCCATCTAACAGATCCTCGATTTTTATTTTCTTTCTTTTAAGTGTAACGCAGAGCTGGGCAGACAGATTCGCCCTCGCACTAACCTTGAGCTTGGCGATGAGGTCTTCCACCTCCTTGCGCAGAGCCTGTGTCTCGGGGTCTGCCTTGGGACCCATCTCTGTGCCTGCAACACATAACAACGTAAACAATATTACACATACGAAGGTTCATACATACAGCATCCTCATACAAAATTGTATGCTGCAGCCGCACCACCAACAAAGTTACAACTACGCTACTGGCCATTAAAATTGCTACACCAAGAAGAAATGCAGATGATAGACGGGTATTCATTGGACAAATATATTATACTGCAACTGGCATGTGATTACATTTTCACGCAATTTGGGTGCATAGATCCTGAGAAATCAGTACCCAGAACAACCACCTCTGGCCATAATAACGACCTTGATACGCCTGGGCATTGAGTGACACAGAGCTTGGATGGCGTGTACAGGTACAGCTGCCCATGCAGCTTCAACACGATACCATAGTTCATCAAGAGTAGTGACTTGCATTTGTGATGAACCAGTTGCTCGGCCACCATTGACCAGACGTTTCCAGTTGGTGAGAGATCTGGAGAATGTGCTGGCCAGGGCAGCAGTCTAACATTTTCTGTATCCAGAAAGGCCCGTACAGGACCTGCAACATGCGGTTGTGCATTATCCTGCTGAAATGTAGGGTTTCGCAGGGATCGAATGAAGGGCAGAACCACGGGTCGTAACACTTCTGAAATATAACGTCCACTGTTCAAAGTGCCGTCAATGCGAACAAGAGGTGATACGCCAGTATGGCGATGACGAATACACGCTTCCAATGTGCATTCACCGCGATGTGGCCAAACACGGATGCGACCATCGTGATGCTGTAAACAGAAGCTGGATTCATCCGAAAAAATGACGTTTTGCCATTCGTGCACCTAGGTTCGTCGTCGAGTACGCCATCGCAGGCGCTCCCGTCTGTGATGCAACGTCAAGGGTAACCGCAGCCACGGTCTCCAAGCTGATAGTCCGTGCTGCTGCAAACGTCGTCGAACTGTTCGTGCAGATTGTTGTTGTCTTGCAAATGTCTCCATCTGTTGACTCAGGGATCGAGACGTGACTGCACGATCCGTTACAGCCATGCGGATGAGATGCCTGTCATCTCGGCTGTTAATGATACGAGGCCGTTGGGATACAGCACGGCGTTCCGTATTACGCTCCTGAACCCATCGATTCCATATTCTGCTAACAGTCATCGGATCTCGATCAACGCGAGCAGCAATGTCGCGATACGATAAACCGCAATCGCGATAGGCTACAATCCGACCTTTATCAAAGTCGGAAACGTGATGGTACGCATTTCTCCTCCTTACACGATGCTCCACAACAATGTTTCACCAGGCAACGCCGGTCAACTGCTGTTTGTGTATGAGAAATCGGTTGGAAACTTTCCTCATGTCAGCACGTTTTAGGTGTCACCACCGGCGCCAACCCTGTGTGAATGCTCTGGAAAGCTAATCATTTCCATATCACAGCATCTTATTCCCGTCGGTTAAATTTCGCGTCTGTAGCACGTCATCTTCGTGGAGTAGCAATTTTAATGGCCAGTAGTGTATTTAATTTGGCTGGCAGTTTCGGCGATGCATTACGCCATCTTCAGACCCACTGACCGACGTGTGGGAAGATTCCAACCTCGGTTCCGGTCAAATGCTGGCCCCCATTTTGACCAGAACTGAGTTTGGTATCTTCCCACACGTCGGTCAGTGGCTCTAACGATGGGGTAATATATCGTTGAAACCGGTAGCCCAATAAAATAACAGTTCGGAAGTGTATGATTCGATATTCTGTACTGAACAATCAAGGTCTAGCAACCATCTCTGAAAAGATGGAGATTAGTAGACTTGACACAAGTTTTTTCCAAACCAGTGTTGTACCAGTTCCCTAGAACTTAGAACTACTTAAACCTAACCAACCTAAGGACATCACACACACCCATGCCCGAGGCAGGATTCGAAGCTGCGACCGTAGCGGTCGCGCGGTTCCGGAACTGTAGGGCTTAGAACCGCTCGGCCACCTCGGCCGGCCAGCAATTGCAACATGGTATTTGTCCGCCGACGCCAGCAAGCTACTTTCAAGTAAAATGTCTCACCTGTATGGGGATTTTAATCTTATGTGTGCCTCACTGCTTTCTTTCTTAGCGCGCAGTCCCCGCAACGATAGTATTAGAGAATCTTTGGGTGTGGACTCGAAATAAAAAAAAGGACAATTGATTTTATTTTAAAAAAGATTGTTAATCTGTTCTTGTGGAAAGAGGGTGTGTTGCTAGGCCGTCGCTCAGAAGGTATTGTTACATTTAATGAAAATTGCCATTTTAGTGATAAAAGTGAGTGAAGTATCTGTAAGAGTTGCCAAACATTTATGTATACAAATTTGGTGGAAGTGAAGAATAGAAATATCTTGTTTTTGGAAAAGGAGTGTGGTGTCACCGCCAGACACCACACTTGCTAGGTGGTAGCCTTTAAATCGGCCGCGGTCCGTTAGTATACGTCGGACCCGCGTGTCGCCACTGTCAGTGATTGCAGACCGAGCGCCACCACACGGCAGGTCTAGAGAGACGTACTGGCACTCGCCCCAGTTGTACAGCCGACGTTCATAGCAATGGTTCACTGACAAATACGCTCTCATTTGCCGAGACGATAGTTAGCATAGCCTTCAGCTACATTTGCTACGACCTAGCAAGGCGCCGTATTCAATTGATATTTATTATCTGAAGCATGTATCATCAAGAGAGATGTTCTACAATTGTGGGTTAAAGTTAAGTATTATATCAACTACGTACTTTATTTGCAATTCTCAAGATATTGTCCTGTTCCAGACCTCACGCCAGTCAGCGTGTAATTAAACGCGTGCATTTCGGCCTCCTCTAGAAAAACAGTGTTGGCTCTTCTGCCAACACTACAGAGGTGAACTTCATTGTGGTTGCCGTCTATCAATCGACAGAATTGTAATTGTAAGTGCACAAAAAAAAAAAATGTTCAAATGTGTGTGAAATATTATGGGACTTAACTGCTAAGGTCATCAGCCCCTAAGCTTACACACTACTTAACCTAAATCATCCTAAGGACAAACACACACACCCATTCCCAAAGAAGGACTCGAACCTCTGTCGGGACCAGCCGTAAGTGTACAAAGTTTACAAAAGTACAGGAAGAGAAACGAATTCTCTATAGTTTTCATTCGATTCGTAACAACCTCTCATAATTTCTTAATTGCAGTAATGGAATTATGTTCTTGTACAATAGTATGGGCGGCCGCAGTGGCCGAGCGGTTCTAGGCGCTACAGTCTGGAACCACACGACCGCTACGGTCGCAGGTTCGAATCCTGCCTCGGGCATGGATGTCCATAGGATAGTTAGGTTGAAGTAGTTCTAAGTTCTAGGGGACTGATGACCTCAGAAGTTAAGTCCCATAGCGTTCAGAGCCATTTTTGAACAATAGTATGGTGCTGAACTCCACTGACCAATTCTGATGTAGCAGGACGTGTAGTTTGAAGGAAGTTTGTGTGCCAAGCAATCTCCTTTTCTCACTGAAAGCAGATTGCTGTTTGATCTAACTTACTTACAACAGTGGTCCCTTAGGTATGAAAAGCTACGCAAACTTGGGCTCAAAGCTATCCGCAATACGCCCAAGCAACTAACAGAGTCGTACTTTAAACCTTAAAGAACAATAACTTCCTCCAAATTGTAATACGTCAACAGCTGGTGCAGAAGCTGATCATTCAAGGAGGCAGCAACCAAAATTCAGGTACCAGATACGACTTAAAAATCTCAATCAAAAATCAGTCTCTCTCTCTCACTCTCCAAACGCATATATAAATATTGATATTATTAAAAAATAAGTCATTTTTATAGGATATACATAATAGGTGTACAAGTACGGGGTGTAGGCGCATGGTTGACGACATATACAATTTTGGGTCTGGACTGAAAAACAGAAGGCAAGCGGGAAATTCGGGTTTGAGTCCCAGTCCGCCACAAATTTTCACCGTCGTCATTCTATTCTACAGAATGCATTTAATGTATTTACGAATATAATTCCAAAGCCAGCACGAAAGGCGGAAAGCACGCGACAGACGTGTTACGGTGGGCGGTGTGTTATCGATCGCTGCCTCCGACACCTGTTGACGGCTTAGTCGCGAAGTCGTAAGGCTCCCCGGCAGCTGTGGAATTCCAACGCGGAAGGCCTTGCGTCGCGTAAATCGATTACCCGCTGCGCTGATTTGCGCACTGCCGGACACAGCGGTGGCGGTACAGCCAAGACTTCACAACGTAAAGCTGTCACAGACAACTATGCGAGGAGCCTGTTATGAATTACAAACCGAGACTTCACCTGCTGAGACGCTAGAAAACACTAAAAGCTTTGGATCTACATCTACACCTACATCCATACTCTGCAAGCCACCTGACAGTGTGTGGAGGAGGGTACCTTGAGTACCTCTATCGGTTCTCCCTTCTATTCTTGTGTCTTATTGTTGGTGGAAAGACAGATTGTCGGTATGCCTCTGTGTGGGCTCTAATCTCTCTGATTTTATCCTCACGGTCTCTTCGCGAGATATACGTAGAAGGGAGCAATATACTGCTCGACTCCTCAGTGAAGGTATGTTCTCGAAACTTCAACAAAAGCCCGTACCGAGCTACTGAGCGTCTCTCCTGCAGAGTCTTCCACTGGAGTTTATCTATCATCTCCGTAACGCTTTCGCGATTACTAAATGATCCTGTAACGAAGCGCGCTGCTCTCCGTTGGATCTTCTCTGTCTCTTCTATCAACCCTATCTGGTATGGATCCCACACCAGTGAGCAGTATTCGAGCAGTGGGCAAACAAGGGTACTGTAACCTACTTCCTTTGTTTTCGGATTGAATTTCCTTAAGATTCTTCCAATGAATCTCAGTCTGGCATCTGCTTTACCGACGGTCAACTTTATATGATCATTCGATTTTAAATCACTCCTAATGCCACCTCCCAGATAATTTACGGAATTAACTGCTTCCAGTTGCTGACCTGCTACATTGTAGCTAAATGATAAAGGATCTTTCTTTCTATGTATTAGCAGCACATTACACTTGTCTACATTGAGATTCAATTGCTATTCCCTGCACCATGCGTCAATTCGTGGCAGATCCTCCTGAATTTCGGTACAATTTTCCATCTTTACAACGTCTCGATCTACTACAGCATCATCCGCAAAAAGCCTCAGTGAACTTACGATGTTATGCACAAGGCCATTTATAAATATTGTGAATAGCAACGGTCCTACGACACTCCCCTGCGGCACACCTGAAATCACTCTTACCTCGGATGACTTCTTTCCATTGAGAATGACATGCTGCGTTCTTTTATCTAAGAATTCTTCAGTCCAATCAACAATTGGTCTGATAATCCATACGATCTTACTTTGTTCATTAAACAACTGTGGGGAACTGTATCAAACGCCTTGTGGAAGTCAAGAAACACGACATCTACCTGGGAACCCGCGTCTATGGCCCTCTGAGTCTCGTGGACGAATAGCGCGAGCTGGGTTTCACACGATCGTCTTTTTCGAAAACCATGTTGATTCCTACAGAGTAGATTTCTAGTCTCTAGAAAACTAATTATACTCTAACATAATACGTGTTCCATACGTGTGGATCCTACACACCGAACAGAATGACCTCCAGCATGGGCTTCTGGAAACATAGATCACGCAAAACCGAACTCGCACTGTTCTGACATGACATACTGAAAGCCTTGGATCAAAGCAGTCACGTAGATATAGTATTTATCGATTTCCGGTAAGCATCCAGTACCACTTCTACAACGGCGTGCCGGAAAGCAGTGCCTACGAATTTTGTATGTGCAAACTTTATCAAGATTCTATAGCTCTGTTCTTCATGTCTGCCTAATTATTTCTCAGCACAGTCATCCTGGAGACGAACACATTTCTTCCAGCGAGAGACCAGTTTGTTGATACTGTCATTGAAGAACTGCCACAACCTCACCTGCCGGCCGAAGTGGCCGCGCGGTTCTGGCGCTGCAGTCTGGAACCGCGAGACCGCTACGGTAGCAGGTTCGAATCCAGCCTCGTGCATGGATGTGTGTGATGTCCTTAGGTTAGTTAGGTTTAAGTAGTTCTAAGTTCTAGGGGACTAACGACCTCAGCAGTTGAGAGCCATAGTGCTCAGAGCCATTTGAACCATTTTTTTGAACCAACCTCACCTCTGCTTGCGTCACTTCATCACTGTCAAAGTGAAGTCCTAGAAGGTGTTCTTTAAGTTTTGGAAAGAAATGAAAATCGGATGCGGTATACAGGATAATCGATGACAGTGAACCCTAGGCGTCGGACAGTTGCACATGTCGCAGCGCTTGGGTGTTGTCTGGCATTGTTGTGCTGATATATATATATATATATATACTAGCTGTGACACACACACAGTGGTTACGATTACTACAAGCCAGACCACAAGTTGGGCAACGGGGCCAAATTTCTAGTAGTTTACTGTCGAGTTGAGATTTTCACACACAAATGTTTTATACATATATTACAGAAACTAGCACTACGGCAATAAATGACCTTTCAAAACACGCCGCTAACGGCAATGAAGTAATTTATAGCAATAGCACAATTTAAAAAAAAATCTTTAAAAAAAAAAACAGAAGCTAGCAGTACGGCAATAAACAACCTTTCAAAACACGCCGCTTACGGCAATCAAGTAATGTATAGCAATACAACAGTTTTTAAAAAAATTTAATGAACATTAGTAAACAGGTTACTAAAGTAAATACAGAACTTTGTTAATAAAGTACGGTGAGGTAGTTAAGGTACCAACACCGCCATTAAAAAAAAAATCAAAGGTCTCAGCAAACACACGATTAATGGCAATAATGGAATGGAGGAATCTAAGAAAGTTTTTAAACAAAAGTGTCCTGGAATATCATTAGAACATAACGGATATGACGGACCCGTGTAAGGCGGCCACAACTCACCCACTCAGGGATGCTCAGGCTAGACAGAATACTGACCAATTTAAATACGCCCGTAGACACAATTGCCACTCAGGCTGGTCACTGCACTGACTTCTAGCCAGCGGAAACTTGTTATAAGACGGCTTAACTTGCTGACACAATTAGTGCTAACCTCGTGCAAGGAAACATTACACCACACAGTCCTGAATGAGCGACCACATGATCAACCAACAAGAAGCATGAATTCACTCATAACCCACGACAGAATAGCGAAACAATTAAACTGCCAAAACTACACCTCCCATCGGACAGTAACGAGAGGAGGGGGAAAGATCACTGTCTTCAATTACAACGGTGCCGGGGACAGGAAACCCGGTCGCCGGAGGCCACAAGGCAGAAGAGACGCTGGTTAAACAAAATCATTACTTAATGATTAAACCTTCCACGGACTTAACTTGCAATTATGCTCGAACAGGCAGTACACCACCTCCGACGGCAAGGATCCACACATCCGACCGCGCACGCGTAGCCAGCGTACCCGACACGCCACGGTCACGCGACAACACGCTCTGCCACCGGAGTTCACGTCTTCTCTGCAGCGTTGACGGGTAGTGACCGCTCCTTCATGTTAGGTGTCTCCTTTTAAACACCAGTGTTGAAACGGAGTATTTAAAGAAGCTTGTTAACGTCCCACCAAGGCGAAATGAACAGCAACTACCCGTGGGGCGATTCTGTATACAACCAACACGCGGGGAGCTCTTCCGTCAACTCGACCCGCTCGTTACACACAACCGACATACATCACGTGGCGACTCGGTACAACCGACCGCTCCTGCTTCGCGCTGGAGAGCCACACTGCCTCCCGTGTCCATCAGACTCTTTCGGCGCAACGCCCCTACTTGCGCGCCACCGCACGAGGTTACAACCGGTCAAAGATCTCACTTCCTCCATAGCAGTTTCCCGGAAGCAAAAACTCAGATATCGATAGCAGATGGAAAAGACAACCAAGCAGCCACTTAATGACAGACAACAAATCAAACAAACATGTCAGGGGAAGAAAAGGAAAAGCAATGCAATCTAAACACAAGGTGTGGCAAGAGTCGATACACGGCTCAAGGTCACCTGGCGAACTCTGTTCCGCCTTAAAGCCAATAAATAATCGGGTTCTGGATGTTAAGTTCAATTTTTTATTAGGAAATACAAATAAAAAATCAAGTATATTAATGATTCTTTATTCTTTATGTTTTTTGGTGCATAGCTTCCACTCTTCAGTTAAGTACCTTGTGATACACGTCATTTTTTGTTGTATTGTTAGCCGCAAGAACAAACAACGCAGATGGTCTTCCGACCCGTGAACATGCCACATGTAACTGACCACGTGGAAAACATGGATATTCCGGATTTAAACCGCAAACTTTCAAGGATTAGCCTTGTGATCTGTTAATGGTCATGGCGAATGCAAGACGGATCGGAAATTGAAGTCTTTTAAACTCAAACGGTATATCGGTTGGAATCATCGGGATCCTCGGAATGAGAACTTTCTCACCTTCGAATGTTCCTTTGAGTATCGTCGCGTAGATAACATTGTTCATCAGTTTACTTGCCTCCAGACGCGTACCGTTGCACAGTTTTGGTGCTCTTCACGGGCTATTTGTTGTTCTTCTTCAGTCCTTTCCTTCGCAATGTTTTGTATCCTTCTTGCATTACGGCTTTGTCGAGAAATATTCGATCGTCTTGGTCGCGGCATTGTTAATGATCATTCAAAGAAAATACAAACTATTCCTATAAATTTTTAATTAATGTTTTTTTTTTTTTATCATCAGTCTACTGACTGGTTTGATGCGGCCCGCCACGAATTCCTTTCCTGTGCTAACCTCTTCATCTCAGAGTAGCACTTGCAACCTACGTCCTCAATTATTTGCTTGACGTATTCCAATCTCTGCCTTCCTCTACAGTTTTTGCCCTCTACAGCTCCCTCTAGTACCATGGAAGTCATTCCCTCATGTCTTAGCAGATGTCCTATCATCCTGTCCCTTCTCCTTATCAGTGTCTTCCACATATTCCTTTCCTCTCCGATTCTGCGTAGAACCTCCTCATTCCTTACCTTATCAGTCCACTTAATTTTCAACATTCGTCTATAGCACCACATCTCAAATGCTTCGATTCTCTTCTGTTCCGGTTTTCCCACAGTCCATGTTTCACTACCATACAATGCTGTACTCCAGACGTACATCCTCAGAAATTTCTTCATCAAATCAAGGCCGGTATTTGATATTAGTAGACTTCTCTTGGCCAGAAACGCCTTTTTTGCCATAGCGAGTCTGCTTTTGATGTCCTCCTTGCTCCGTCCGTCATTGGTAATTTTACTGCCTAGGTAGCAGAATTCCTTAACTTCATTGACTTCGTGACCATCAATCCTGATGTTCAGTTTCTCGCTGTTCTCATTTCTACTACTTCTCATTACCTTCGTCTTTCTCCGATTTACTCTCAAACCATACTGTGTACTCATTAGACTGTTCATTCCGTTCAGCAGATCATTTAATTCTTCTTCACTTTCACTCAGGATAGCAACGTCATATCAGTATATACTGATACTTAACCATAGACGTTTTGCTGACATTTGCGTTTTGTTATTCCATGCCAGATGCGTTTTTGTTATACCGCGTTTTATAGTGACGTTTAGCTGACGTTTGCGTTTTGTTATTCCATGCCAGATGCGTTTTTAGTATGCCACGTTTTATAGCGGTCGAACTGGATAAAAAGTATCCTATGTCCGTCTCCTGGTTCTAAGCAACCTCCCCAACAATTTTCAGCCAAATCGGTCCAGCCGTTCTTGAGTTATAAATAGTGTAACAAACACGACTCTCTTATATATATATATATATATATATATATATATATATATATAATACCTTGAGCGATATCAGAACAGAATAAAAAAATTGGCGTTGCCTTTGAGCACGCCCTCATACGCATATATATATAGATCATCAGGAAACGGGAATCTCATGTAAAGGGCATCGAAATTGGTATCAAAAAAGAGAACCGAATTAAAGTCAAGTGCTTTGCTTTCGCTGACGATATTGCAATTATAACCAATAACAGAACAGAAGCGATTCACGCAGTGGAAAAACTACATGAAATTTCACAGATAACTTATGAAAGAACCAAATATTTGGAAAGACAGCCAGAAGATAAATCCCCTTTAATCACAAAACGTGGTAAAATTGCGCAAGTGTGCCATTTTAAACACTTCGGAGAAACTATACAGTCCTCAGGATTAAACCGAATCGCCAATGAACAAAGAACCACCAAGCTCCAGAAGGGCTGCAAGCTAACTTGGACACATCACAACAAGAAGTGCATTTCGACAGACGCAAAATTAAGGCACTATAGAACAGTGATTCTTCCAGAAGGAATCCACGCAGCTGGAACAGTGGTGATTGGTGGTGATTCAAAAATTAGGGGAATAGAAAAGTAGGAAAGAAAAATTCTCAGCAAGATTTACGGGGCAATCAACAAAAACGGCATCTGGATGAAGAGACCACAAAACGAGCTCTGTATAAAGACCAACACAGTAACAGACGAAATCAGAAAACGCGGAGCCAAATTTTAAACACATATTTACAGGATGGAAGACTGCAGAACAGCAAGGAAACTTTTCAGTATTATAACAGAGAATAAATGCGGCACAGAATAGCTGAAACAAGTCCAGAGGGATCTGCAGCAGATCAACATAAAAAATCTCGAAGGCCGCACTGAGTGCCGGAATAAAATCACAAGCGTGAAGTTTGAGGACAGACATCGCGCCAGCCTGGTAAAAATGGACAGAAGAACGGAAGAAGGTGCATTCTGAGAGGATGAAAAGTTTTTGGGAAGCAAAGAATATTTATTCCTGGTGATCAAAAACTCAGTATAAATTTGAATGAAAACTTAATAAATAACGGAATAATGTAGATAGAGAGGTAAAAATTCACACACGTGCTTGGAATGACATGGGGTTTTATTAGAACAAAAAAAAAAAAAAGTTCACAAAATGTCCGACAAATGACGCTGGACAGCAAAACGTCAGTGACTGCGCATGACAATCGTGTATAAAAGGAGCTTTAATGAGAGAGAGCAGTCGCAGCATGTTGACGTTACCTGAAAAGCCGCTTTTAGTGAAGCTGTATTATCAGAATGGGGAATGTGCTAGTTCAGCGTTACGATCCTTGCGCCATAGGAAGGGGATTCGCATGGGAAAAGGTCCGTTGACAAATGCAGCTGTGACGAGAATGATTTCGAAGTTCGAAGCCGCGGGTTGTTTAGACGATAGACCCCGTAGTGGCCGACCGAGCACAAGGCGTAATGCTGCTGAGACAGTTCAGGAAGAAATGGAGACTGTTGCGGGTTCGCCTATGCACGGGGAAGTCAGCGCTCGTGCAGTCGCACGTCGCACCGGCATTCCATACGCTGATGTTTGGTTGGCACTTAGGCGTACCCTCCGATGCTATCTGTACAAAATCCATCGCCGTCATGAACTGTTACCTGGCGATTTAGTGAAGCGGAGGGCATTTTCGGTGTGGGTGTTTCAAAAGATGGCGGAAGATCACGATTGTTTGAGTAACGTGTTGTGGACCGACGAAGCTCATTCCACGCTCCGAGGGTCTGTCAACGCCCACAACTGCAGAATTTGGGCTACCGAAAATCCTGGAACTGTCGTGGAAACTCCATTGCACGACGAGAAAGTCACGGTATGGGTTGGATTTACCACATCTACCGTTATCGGGCCTTTTTTCTTCGAGGAAATGCGTGATTCTGATTTTGTAACTGCTACCGTGACGGGTGAGAGGTACGCCGATATGTTACAGAATCGCATCATCCCCAGCCTGGCTGATAAACACCTGGTGGAACGTACGATGTTTATGCAGGATGGCGCTCCACCCCATATTGCTAGATGCGTGAAAGATCTCTTGCGCGCGTCGTTTGGTGATGATCGTGTGCTCAGCCGCCACTTTCGTCATGCTTGACCTCCCAGGTCCCCAGACCTCAGTCCGTGCGATTATTGGCTTTTGAGTAACCTGAAGTCGCAAGTGTATCGTGATCGACCGACATCTCTAGGGATGCTGAAAGACAACATCCAATGCTACCATAACTCCGGACATGCTTTACAGTGCTGTTCACAAGACTATTCCTCGACTACAGCTGTTGTTGAGGAATGATGGTGGACATATTGAGCATTTCCTGAAAAGAACATCATCTTTGCTTTGTCTTATTTTGTTATGCTAATTATTGCTATTCTGATCAGATGACGCGCCATCTGTCGGACATTTTTTGAACTTTTGTATTTTTTTGGTTCTAATAAAACCCCATGTCATTCCAAGCATGTGTGTCAATTTGCACCTCTCTATCTACATTATTCCGTGATTTATTCAGTTTTCAAATTTATACTCACTTTTTGATCACCCGGTACGTCTCTACCATTCCACTCTCGAATGGAGCGTGGGAAAAAGGAACACCTAAATCTTTCCGTTCGAGTTCTGATTTCTCGTGTTTTATTATGATGATCATTTCTCCCTACGTAGGTGGGCGTCAACAAAATATTTTCGCATTCGGAAGAGAAAGTTGGTGATTGAAATTTCGTAAATAGAACTCGCCGTAAAGAAAACCGCCTTTGTTTCAGTGACTGCCACCCTAACTCGCGTATCATATCCGTGACACTCTCATCCCTATTGCGCGATAACACGAAACGAGCTGCCCTTCTTTGCACTTTTTCTATGTCCTCCGTCAATCGTACCTGATAAGAATCCCACACCGCGCAGCAGTATTCCAGCAGAGGACGGACAAGTGTAGTGTAGGCTGTCTCTTTAGTGGGCTTGTTGCATCTTGTAAGTCTTCTGCCAACTAAGCCCAGTCTTTGTTTCGCCTTCTCCACAATATCATCTATTTGGTCTTTCCAATTTAATTTACTCGTAATTGTAATTTCTAGGTATTTAGTCGAATTGACAGCCCTCAGATTTGTGCGATTTATCGTATACCCAAAATTTATCAGATTTCTTTTAGTACCCATGTGGATGACCTCGCACTTTTCTTTGTTTAGTGCCAATTGCCACTTTTCGCATCATATATAAATTCTCTCTACTTCATTTTGTAATTGGAATTGATCGCCTGATGATTTTACTAGACGGTAAATTACAGCGTCATCTGTAAACAATCTAAGGGGGCTGCTCAGGTTATCACCTACATCATTTATATAAATCAGGAATAGCAGAGGGCCTATGACACTACCTCGCGGAACGCCAGAAATCACTTCTATTCTACTCGATGATTTATCGTCTATCACTACGAACTGTGACCTATCTGAGAGGAAATCACGAATCCAGTCACACAACTGAGACGATACTCCATATGCACGCAATTTGACAATTTCATTAATAGTCGGTTGTGAGGAACGGTATCAAAGCCTTCTTCTAGGAATACGGAATCGATATGAGATCCCTTGTCGACAGCACTCATTACTTCATGGGAATAAATAGCTAGCTGTGTTGCACAAGAACGATATTTTCTGAATCCGTTTTGGTTATGTATCAATAAGTCATTCTCTTCAAGGTGATTCATATAATATTCGAGTGCAGTACATACTCCAGAATGCTACTGCAAATTGAGGTCAGTGATATCGGTCTGTAATTCAATGGGTTACTCCTCTTTCCTTTCTTGAATACTGGTGTGACCTGTGCTACTTTCCCGTCTTTACGAACAGACCTTTCGTCAAGTGAGCTGTTGTATATGATCGCTAAGAAAGGAGCTATTGTGTCTGCATACTCTGAAAGGAACCTGATTGGTATACCATCTGGACGAGAAGACTTTCCTTTCTTAAGTGATTTGAGTGATTTCGCAACACCTAAGATATCTACTTTTATGTCACTCTTGCTAACAGCTGTTCTGGTTTCGAAATCACGGGGGCCCTACACGATATTTGGCAAGTGTACTAGTTTCTTTGTCTCTTCAGTGTATGTATGGATGTAATGCCCTTACCTTTACGCTTTTATTCGGCTAAAATTTTATGTACTGATGTACAAACCGATGAACACTTCTGACGTCGTCAGCGTGGGGGAAATCTGTAGTATTTCGAACACTGAACAACTGCCAGGAGCACTAAAATCATTTATTTGTATAGATTACGGTTTTCGGCAATTCTCTGTTGCCATATTCGGATCTGTGTTTACATTATTACACAATCTTCTACGTCAATACAGTAAGTGGTGCTATACAATGTATGTCCGTGTTAGTATCGTAGGAGTCGGCATGTTAATTTTGAAATAAAAGCTATGTACACACGTGTTCTGGACCGATTTCCAGTGCTCTCATTCGTCACCACTTTTCTGTATTGGTAATTTACTTTCCCTTCTGGCCGAACAAAGTAATCGGTAAATTCATTTCGCATTTCCTAGGCTCAAGGTGGCCAATTATGTATCCGTAGGGCTTCCAATGGTACAGCCGTTTCGGCCCATTTGTCTTCACTACATTCTCGTCTTGGACGCTGACATTTTCATACCAGGATTGAACACACAAAACTTCTGCAAGTTTGAGAAAATCTTCCACAAATTGACAAGTTCACCAGGTACGTGTTGCTGTTTACAGTAACTCTGCGGAAACTACACTAGTGTTCAGAAAAAACGAACACCTTAAACGACTTGAGATATGACGTTCATATTCACAGGACTTGTACACTACTGGCCATTAAAATTGCTACACCACGAAGATGACGTGCTACGGACGCGAAATTTAACCTACAGGAAGAAGATGCTGTGATATGCAAATCATTAGCTTTTCAGAGAATTTAAACAAGGTTGGCGCCGGTGGCGACACCCACAACGTGCTGACATGAGGAAAGGTTCCAACCGATTTCTCTTACAAAAACAGCAGTTGACCGGCGTTGCCTGGTGAAACGTTCTTGTCATGCCTCGTGTAAGGAGGAGCAATGCGTACCATCACGTTTCCGACTTTGATAAAGGTCGGATTGTAGCCTATCGCGAATGCGGTTTATCGTATCGCGACATTGCTGCTCGCGTTGGTCGAGATCCGATGACTGTTAGCAGAATATGGAATCGGTGGGTTCGGGAGGGTAATACGGAACGCCGTGCTGGATCCCGACGGCCTCATATCACTAGCAGTCGAGATGACAGGCATCTTATCCGCACGGCTGTAGCGGATCGTGCAGCCACGTCTCGATCCGCGAGTCAACAGATGGGGACGTTTGCAAGACAACAACCATCCGCACGAACAGTTCGGCGACATTTGCAGCAGCACGGACTATCAGCTCGGAGACCGTGGCCGCGGTTACCCTTGACGCTGCATCACAGACAGGAGCGCCTGCGGTGGTGTACTCGACGACGAACCTGGGTGCACGAATGGCAAAACTTCATTTTTTCGGATGAATCCAGGTTCTGTTTACAGCATCACGATGGTCGCATCCGTGTTTGGCGACATCGCGGTGAACACAAGTTGGAAGCGTGTATTCCGTGTATTCGTCATCGCCATACTGGCGTATCACCCGGAGTGATGGTATGGGGTGCCATTGGTTACACGTCTCGGTCACCTCTTGTCCGCATTGACGGCACTTTGAACTTTGGACGTTACATTTCAGATGTGTTACGACCCGTGGCTCTACCCTTCATTCGATCCGTGCAAAACCACACATTTCAGCAGGATAATGCACGACCGCATGTTGCAGGTCCTGTACGGATCTTTCTGGATACAGAAAACGTTCGACTGCTGCCCTGGCCAGCACATTCTCCAGATCTCTCACAAATTGAAAACGTCTGGTCAATGGTGGCCGAGCAACTGGCTCGTCACAATACGCCAGCTCTTGATGAACTGTGGAATCGTGTTGAAGCTCCACGGGCAGCTGTACCTGTACACGGCATCCAAGCTCTGTTTGACTCAATGCCCAGGCGTATCAAGGCCGTTATTACGGCCAGAGGTGGTTGTTCGGGGTACTGATTTCTCAGGATCTATGCACCCAAATTGGGTGAAAATCTAATCACATGTCAGTTCTAGTATAATATATTTGTCCAATGAATACCCGTTTATCATCTGCATTTCTTCTTGGTGTAGCAATTTTAATGGCCAGTAGTGTATATTAGTACGCTCCTCATGAATGCTTAGCATTTGAACCATGTCGGACCGCGATTTCAAGGTCAACATCGATATTGCGGAGCAACACCACTTACCGGTAAAATGTGTCTGCGGCTCTTCTTGTCGATATAAGCCAAGGATAATGGATGTAATGGATCATTGTTACTTGAGCCGGGTGCCTCGCAGACATACGCACGAATCTGACCAAATCAGTGAGTTTCAAAGAGGGCGCATTAATGGCGTGAGAGAATATAATGCAGCCAGCCAGAAAATTGCTGCTCGCTTGGGACGAAATGTTTCGGTAATGCATGGGTATGTGCAGAATGATTCACGGAAGGCCGTAGAGCAGGACGAGATGGGACAGGTAGCAAACCCCCCCGGAGAAGATCGACACCTCATCCGAATGGCATTCCAAGACAGACCTGCAGCCTTGTCGGCTCTGGTGCAAAAGTGGGACAGTGTAACACATCGTACAGTATCAGGGGTGACAGTCTGCCCCGATAGCTGAGCGGTCAGCGTGATGGATTGCCGTCCTACGACCCCAGTTTGATTCCCGACTGGCTCAGAGATTTTCTCCGCTCAGGCACTGGGTGTTGTGTTGTCTTCATCATCGTTTCATCCTCATCCGGCACGCAGATCGCCCAATGTGGCGGCCAAACCTGCCCCGCAATGACGCCAAACGCTCATTTCCATTTCTAGGGGAGACAGAGTCCATCCCTATTTACAATACTGAGAAATCAGTACCCAGAACAACCACCTCTGCCCGTAATAACGGCCTTGATACACCTGAGCATTGAGTCCAACAGAGTTTGCATGGCATGCACAGGTACAGCTGCGCATGCAGCTTCAACACGATATCACAGTTCATCAAGAGTATTGACTGGCGTATTGTGACGAGCCAGTTGCTCGGCCACCATTGACCAGACGTTGTCAGTTGGTGAGAGATCTGTGCTGGCCAGGGCAGCAGTAGAACATTTTCTGTATCCAGAATGGCCCGTACAGGACCTGCAACATGCGGTCTTGCATTATCCTGCTGAAATGTAGGGTTTCGCAGGGATCGAATGAAGGGTAGAGTCACGGGTCGTAACACATCTGAAACGTAACGTCCTCTGTTCAAAGCGCTGTCAATGCGAACAAGAGGTGACCGAGACGTGTAACCGATGGCACTCCATACCATCACGCCGGGTGATACGCCAGTATGGCGATGACGAATACGCGCTTCCAATGTGCGTTCACCGCGATGTCTCCAAACACGGATGCGACCACCGTGATGCTGTAAACAGAACCTGGATTCATCCGAAAAAATAACGTTTTGCCATTCGTGCACCCAGGTTCGTCGTCGAGTACACCACCGCAGGCGCTCCTGTCTGTGATGCAGCGTCAAGGGTAACCGCAGCCACGGTCTCCGAGCTGATAGTCCGTGCTGCTGCAAACGTCGTCGAACTGTTGGTGCAGATGGTTGTCTTGCAAACGTCCCCATCTGTTGACTCAAGGATCGAGACGTGGCTGCACGATCCGTTGCAGCCGTGCGGATAAGATGCCTGTCATCTCGACTGTTAGTGATACGAGGCCGTCGGGATCCAGCACGGCATTCCGTATTACCCTCCTGAATCCACCGACTCCATATTCTGCTAGCAGTCATTGGATCTCGACCAACGCGAGCAGCAATGTCGCGATACGATAAACCGCATTCGCGACAGGCTACAACCCGACCTTTATCAAAGTCGGAAACGTGATGGTACGCATTTCTCCTCCTTACACGAGGCATCACAACAACGTTTCACCAGGCAACGCCGGTCAACTGCTGTTTGTGTATGAGAAATCGGTTGGAAGCTTTCCTCATGTCAGCACGTTGCAGGTGTCGCCACAGGCGCCAGCCTTTTGTGAATGCTCTGAAAAGCTAATCATTTGCATGTCACAGCATCTTCTTCCTGTCGGTTAAATTTCGCGTCTGTAGCACGCCATCTTCGTGGTGTAGCAATTTTAATGGCCAGTAGTCGTATTACGGCACAGGTTACGCGCGGGTCGTCTGCTTCTTAGTTTACATTTGACAAATGTGCAGAGACATGCTAGACGGCAATTGTGCACAGAACTGTGTCACTGCGAGAACATGAATGGCGTCAGATAGTGTTTTCGGACGAATCCAGGTTCTGTTGGTTTGAAAGTGACGACCGTACTTTGGTTCGCCGCAGACACGGGGAGCGGCATCTCAGTGGCTGCATTCGCACAAGACGTACAGTGCCAGTGCGAGGCTGTATGGTGTGGGGTGCTATTGGCTACAACCATAAATTACAGTTGGTGCGTGTCCAGGCAGAGCCTTCTAGATACAATGCCTACGCACAGCGACCATATTGGCACGTGACGTCACAAACTGTTGGCCATCTTATCTTTAGTCGGCAGTCCTGTTGACGTGTATGTTGTGTTGAAAGTGTGTGCCACGTGAAAGTGATATATATTGCATTAAGTATTCGCCTACAGTTCTTTGAAGTATGGGATACAAGTGTTGCGTTCCCTTTTGCCAGGGAAACTATAAATCCCAAAAAGGCGTGAAAGTGCACACGTTTCGATTTCCCAAATGTGTGAAGTTGAGAAATCGCTGGATTGCAGCTATTCCCAGACAGGAATTTGTGTCTACACATCATTCAAGGGTAAGTGAATGACAAAAAATTTATAGTGTGTTATTTTTTTCCACTGCGCCACATTTGCCAATTGTTTTTAAAAGCAGTTATGTATCATGTACCAGCATCAATTGTTCCTTAATTCTCGACCATTGCAATACGAAGCAACTATTGTCACACAGAATAGTTATATTAATTACTGTGGCTCGAAAGTGTTTAGTATTCCTTATCATTCCTACCAGATTATTGAGTTCCCAGTACTTTTATTTGGAAGAGTTCAAAATGTGTGTGAAATTTTATGGGACTTAACTGCTAAGGTCGCTAAGCTTACCCACTACTTAACCTAAATTATCCTACGGACGAACGCACACACCCATGCCCGACCAATGACTCGAACCTCCGCCGGGACTAGCCGCACAGTCCGTGACTGCAACGCCTTAAACCGCTCGGCTAATCCCGCGCGGCTGTGGAACAGTTGCAGAATGATTTTGTTCAGTTTTACATATACAGCTATTCGGATATAATTTCAATTTGAGTAAAGTACTTTAGAAAATTGTTTTAATGAATTCAGTGTTCGACAGATTAAGCAGTATAGAAAGCAGAATTTCGATGTAAGTACATTGTGATTAAATTGACAGCACTCTGTGACACGAATTTGAGTCAAGGATATAGGAGAAACAATCTTTTAATGTTTAAGGTTCTAAAGTTCTGGAGAAACAGGAAATAAATTTTTTTTTCCGGTTTTTTGATTTATTAAACATTACGTCAGGAGCTGCTGCATTTCGTCGAATGATTTGAGTTTCGTGTGAGGTCAGCAAATTTTGAAGTAGAGAGGAAAATTTACGAAAATAGCCGGGGAAACAAATTCTTATATTCTGTAGGAGCTCCAGCTGCTTTATTTAAAACCGAAAACGTCTGCTTGTTATTGCATATTGCCGATTTCTTACTGCAAGGAAACATAGCTCCTGAGGTAAAAGACAGAATTTAAAATTACAGTTTGTATTCGAGCCTACAAACGCGTATTTAAGGCATATCGTCAAAATAATTTTACATCTTGTAATATCACAGGGCAGTTTTGTTCAGTTACTTTACGCAATGATATAAATTTCCATAGTACCATTACAAGGCCATGTAGAAGAGGAAAGCACGAGAATCCCTATGCGGTCTCAGCTCTAAAACGCGTGAAGTCCGTATAGCTGCAGAGTGCTTAACTGGGGCGTTCCGATACAGACGCGGCCATCAGTATGTGACGTCACAAGTGTGCGCGCAGGCCTCTAGTGCAGGTGGTTGTGTGTCTAGGGCACTGTGACACATGTGACCCACACGAATGACATCCTGCGACATGTAGCCATACCCTTTCTGCACGACACTCCAGGCGCCATTTTTCAGCAAGACAATGCAAGACCACATTTGCTGCATGGATGTCACAGGATAACAGTCTCTTGACCTGGCCCGCCAGATAGCCAGTCTTGAAGCCAATCTAAAATGTGTTTAATATGGTGAAACGACTGATGCAGCACTGTGACCGAATGCCAACCACCACAGATGAACTTTGGAACTAGGTGAATGCCGCATGGATGGTTATACCACAGGACGCCGTTCGTGCCTTATACGCACGGAGCAAGTTATCAGGGCCCATGGTGCACCCTGTGTCTTCTAGGCAACAAGACACATGCTATAAATGTAAATGTCGTGTGACTAGGGCCTGCCGTCGGGTAGACCGTCCGCTAGATGCAAGTCTTTCGATTTGACGCCGCTTCGGCAACTTGCGCGTCGATGGGGATGAAATGATGATGATTAGGATAACACAACACCCAGTCCCTGAGCGGAGATAATCACCGACCCAGCCGGGAATCGAACCCGGGCCCTCAGGAATGACATTCTGTCGCGCTGGCCACTTTTGCTTTCGAATCGACGTAATGCCAGATCGTCAAATTGGTCGCTTTTCTTCCGGAAACGTTTATGGCTGGCTCTGAGCACTATGGGACTTAACAGCTGTGGTCATATAGTCCCCTAGAACTTAAACCTAACTAACCTAAGGACATCACACACATCCATGCCCGAGGCAGGATTCGAACCTGCGACCGTAGCAGTCGCGCGCTTCCAGACTGCGCGCCTAGAACCGCGAGACCACCGCGGCCGGCCGGATAACGTTTACATTTATCGTTTGCAAACTTATGTCGCGTGCTGAGGTATGCGGTGACACTACAAGCAACAAAATGGAAGTTTCCAATGTAGCGGGACTTTGAATTTCGCCGCGCTACACTCGTTCCCTCAGACATAAATTATCCCGTCGCAGCGGTATGAGCGCTCGACGGCAGAGAGAAAATACTAAAATTGCAACTCTTTTTTGTTTTTCTATCCGTTTCTTTATTGTCTCTTGATTGCCGAAGCTTAAGGCAGACGTGATCTGATGAAGACGTTCAAAAAAACTTTTTAGCTAGTCTTGATTTGATTTTACTGTGTAGACATATTGTGGAAGTTGTTAAGAAATTCGGAGGATGGACGTAGCAAAGTATATTAAATTGCATACAGTATCAAGATGATTTTAATTGGTATAAATTAGTGATTCCTGGACGATATTCCTGGACGATTGCAAGATTTCGGAGCAGACTTTTCACGCCGAAATGAAGGAGATTTTTGAAGACCTGGGCGCCGCACGAAAGAAGACAAGTTAACCTGGTAAAGGATGATCTCTTATCTACGCCACTTCCACCTGTCAGTTACATTTTGTTATTCTCTGTTTCTTTTCAATAATTTTTGTAGTGGAAATTGGTTTAACTTTTGCTCAAAAACGCCACAAGGACCACCTCAACAATAGCTTTTCCGAATCACGAAGTCCGATAACTTTTCTGTAATACAAAGTCCGACTTGCATTTCTTTCTTTCTTTCCCTTTTTTCACGGTCATTAACGATTTAAAAAAAAAAAAAAAAAAAAAAAAAAAAAGACAAAAACATTTTCACTTACGATTTCTTCCTACATTTTCAACCCTTTTTTTCTTTTTCTTTTCTTCTCTCTTTTCTTTTTTTATTAAGCACTACACCAAGTTGATGCAATCGGCCAGTAAGAAGCAGTACGATTCAAGTTTTAGTTATCGATCATTGAATTATTGGCCGGTGTTGGTGCGTTGCATTTGACCGGGAACCTTAACATTTTGCATGAACCGGGGTCTGGCAGCCACGTTACGCGAGAAAATGCGAAAAGTGTTATTATCTAGCAAAAACCGAAGAAAACCTCCTGTTTTCGTCATTTGCTTCACTCAGCTACCGGGCCCGGACCAGACTGAGGTGACTGAATGTGCATGTCCCGTTAATATCGACGTCCTACCTCTAGTCGCTCAAGATGTTCCTTTTTTTCTGGACACGAGTGTGCTTCTGAATGTGGACGAAATTTGCGGAAGCGGACTTGCTGAGGGGCTGTTTCTGCGTCAGACCACTCAGAGAAGAAACTTCTGCAATCGACTTGCAGAAGACGCGCCTTTTCAGTGTGCTATTGCCACTACTGCTGCTAACACTTCTACCGTTATCCAGATGTGCGCTAAGTGATCAAAAGTGTCAGGAAACACCTGCGTAACGCGGAATGACCACCAGAAGTCACGAGATGCCAAGGTTCAGTGTCCACAATGGGTCGGGAAAGGTTCTCCAAGACCAAAAAAAGCTCATCAGGTCGGGTCAAATGTCAAAGCTATGTTTTACTTTACTTTACTTTTCCGTGTCCAGATCAAATTTTATTTTTCCAATAGTTAGCCACCGCTACGGCTTTGTCGTTGGCTTGTAGCTGGTCACTAAAATTGCAGGGCTCCGGCAGTAGTCGGCATATGAGCAGATGTGCCTCGTCTTGTACCTCCCCGCATCCGCAAAGAACGTCGTCATCGTTAGTCAACAGTCCCCACTTGCACAGATTAGTTTTGCATCTGGGTACACCAGCCCTCAGCCTATTTAGTGTTCTCCACACTGTATAAGGAAGTTTGTTTCCAGGTGCCATTTGCTCTTTTGGTATTATCTGCAGTTCGGTTTGTGCATTTTCCCATTTATGGACTCTATTATCTTCCTGTGAACCGTCAGGGATCTTGGTTCTTGCGATAAAGCTATTTCTAGACTTAAGCCTCCGAGCCTGAGTGACGTGCCCATTCAGTGGGTGTCGAGAATCTGTTTCTTTCTTTGTTCTCTCAGTGTCTGCTGCCACCTGCCTTCTGACCTTGGATGGGGCAATTCCAGCAAGTAGGTACAAATTACCCGTTGGTGTGGGTCTGAGACAGCCTGTGACAATTCGCATTGTCTCGTTTACACTTACATCAACCTGTTTAGCACGTGCAGATGCTTCCCATACTGGCGCTGCGTAGTCTGCTGCAGAAACACACAGAGCAAGTGCTGATGTTCTCAGTACTGATGGCTGAGCTCCCCATTCATAGTTTGTCAGCCTGCGGATGATGTTATTCCTGGAGCAGACTTTAGCCTCGGTGTTTTGGCAATGCTGCTTGAAGGAAAGCGTTCTGTCAAGTACAACCCCAAGGTATTTAGGTGTCGGACAGTGCTTTAGCTTCTTACCTTGCCGTGTAACGTCGAGCTCTTCTCCAGCATCTCTATTGCGCAGATGGAAAGCACATACTTGGGTTTTCCATGCGCGCAATCACGGATTCGTGCCCCAGGCACAAACTGTTAATCGATGGTACCAACAGCGAGGAAATGTGAGAATGAAGCGGCTTCAAATGTGGCGAGACAATTCATGTGTTTTTGTATCACGATAACACACACCCACATTCATCTGTGTTGGTGCTATGTTGATAGTTTTCTTTGACTTTAAAGGATTATTTCATCACGGATTCGTGCCCCAGGCACAAACTGTTAATCGATGGTACCAACAGCGAGGAGATGTGAGAATGAAGCGGCCTCAAATGTGGCGAGACAATTCATGTGTTTTTGTATCACGATAACACCCACCCACATTCATCTGTGTTGGTGCTATGCTGATAGTTTTCTTTGACTTTAAAGGATTATTTCATCACGAATTCGTGCCCCAGGCACAAACTGTTAATCGATGGTACCACCAGCGAGCAAATGTGAGAATGAAACGGCCTGAAACGTGGCGAGACAATTCATGGCTTTTGTATCACGATAACACACACCCACATCCATCCCTGTCGGTGCGTGACATTTGCACAAAAAACGAAATCACTGTCCCGTCTCAACTTCCGTACTCTCCACACCTGGCCCATGCGAACATTTTTTTTATTTCCAGAGTTGAAAACCCTCCCTGACAGGACAAATATTTGCAACGATAGACGAGATAAAAGAAAATTCGCAAACGGCGCTTCGTGCGATCCAGCAACAGGCGTACCAAGACTGCTTCTGAGGGTGGAAACGGCGCTCGGAGCAGTGTATCAATTGCGGATGAGAGTATTTCGAAGGAAACGGTGCACAATGAGAAACAAAATGTAAGCGTAGAGAACTTCTTATGGACAAAGTTCCGTCATATTTTGAACAGACCTCGCACACTATTCCTTGCGTCAATCCGATGGGAAGGTTTGGGTTTGGCGTATGTGTGGAGAACAGTACGCGCCATTACGATGGCGCCAAGAGTGAAGTATGGGGGAGGTGCTGTTGCGGTATGGTAGCGTCTTTCGTTGTCAAGTTGTGGTTCCCTTATTGCGCTTGAGAAAAGTCTAAATGCGGAAGGACACAAAAATATAAAAATTTAAAATGTTCCCAACGAATTAAATGTTCGACAAGATTTCAAAATTGCAGCTGGTCGTCATAAACTTCACTCCACGATATTTAAACTGGACACCAGCCAGTTATCTTCGGGTGAGCCATTGAAGAAGTCTATTTCAACTGGATACTGCCAGTCATCTTCAGGTGAGCCATTGAAGAAGTTTATTTCAACTGGACACTGCCAGTCACCTTCAGGTGAGCCATTGAAGAAGTCTACTTCAACTGGACACTGCCAGTAATCTTCAGGTGAGCCATTGAAGAAGTCTACTTCAACTGGACACTGCCAGTCATCTTCAGGTGAGCCATCAAAGAAATCTGTTCCAACTGGACACCGCCAGTCATCTTCAGGTGAGTCATCAAAGAAGTCTATTTCAGCTGGACACCGTTCGTCATCTTCAGCTGAGCCATTGAAGAAGTTTATTTCAACTGGACACTGCCAGTCATCTTCAGGTGAGCCATTGAAGAAGTTTATTTCAACTGGACACTGCCAGTCATCTTCAGGTGAGCCATTGAAGAAGTCTACTTCAACTGGACACTGCCAGTCATCTTCAGGTGAGCCATTGAAGAAGTCTACTTCAACTGGACACTGCCAGTCATCTTCAGGTGAGCCATTGAAGATGTCTATTTCAACTGGACACTGCCAGTCATCTTCAGGTGAGCCATTGAAGATGTCTATTTCAACTGGACACTGCCAGTCATCTTCAGGTGAGCCATTGAAGAAGTCTATTTCAACTGGATACTGCCAGTCATCTTCAGGTGAGCCATTGAAGAAGTTTATTTCAACTGGACACTGCCAGTCATCTTCAGGTGAGCCATCAAAGAAATCTGTTCCAACTGGACACCGTCAGTCATCTTCAGGTGAGTCAACAAAGAAGTCTATTTCAACTGGACACTGTTCGTCATCTTCAGGTGAGCCATTGAAGAAGTTTATTTCAACTGGACACTGCCAGTCATCTTCAGGTGAGCCATTGAGGAAGTCTACTTCAACTGGACACTGCCAGTCATCTTCAGGTGAGCCATTGAAGAAGTCTATTTCAACTGGACACTGCCAGTCATCTTCAGGTGAGCCATTGAAGAATTCTATTTCAACTGGACACTGCCAGTCATCTTCAGGTGAGCCATCAAAGAAATCTGTTCCAACTGGACACTGCCAGTCATCTTCAGGTGAGTCATCAAAGAAGTCTATTTCAACTGGACACCATTCGTCATCTTCAGCTGAGCCATTGAAGAAGTTTATTTCAACTGGACACTGCCAGTCATCTTCAGGTGAGCCATTGAATAAGTTTATTTCAACTGGACACTGCCAGTCATCTTCAGGTGAGCCATTGAAGAAGTCTATTTCAACTGGACACTGCCAGTCATCTTCAGGTGAGCCATTGAAGAAGTCTATTTCAACTGGACACTGCCAGTCATCTTCAGGTGAGCCATGAAGAAGTTTATTTCAACTGGACACTGCCAGTCATCTTCAGGTGAGCCATTGAAGAAGTATACTTCAACTGGACACTGCCAGTCATCTTGAGGTGAGCCATTGAAGAAGTCTATTTCAACTGGACACTGCCAGTCATCTTCAGGTGAGCCATTGAAGCAGTCTATTTCAACTGGACACTGCCAGTCATCTTCAGGTGAGCCATTGAAGAAGTTTATTTCAACTAGACACTGCCAGTCATCTTCAGGTGAGCCATTGAAGAAGTCTATTTCAACTGGATACTGCCAGTCATCTTCAGGTGAGCCATTGAAGAAGTCTACTTCAACTGGACACTGCCAGTCATCTTCAGGTGAGCCATTTAAGAATACTGTTTCAACTGGACACTGCCAGTCATCTTCAGGTGAGCCACTGAAGAAGTCTACTTCAACTGGACACTGCCAGTCATCTTCAGGTGAGCCATTGAAGAAGTCTATTTCAACTGGACACTGCCAGTCATCTTCAGGTGAGCCATTGAAGAAGTCTATTTCAACTGGACACTGCCAGTCATCTTCAGGTGAGCCATTGAAGAAGTCTATTTCAACTGGATACTGCCAGTCATCTTCAGGTGAGCCATTGAAGAAGTTTATTTCAACTGGACACTGCCAGTCATCTTCAGGTGAGCCATTGAAGAAGTCTATTTCAACTGGACACTGCCAGTCATCTTCAGGTGAGCCATTGAAGAAGTTTATTTCAACTGGACACTGCCAGTCATCTTCAGGTGAGCCATTGAAGAAGTCTATTTCAACTGGTCACTGACCGTCATCTTCAGGTGAGTCATTAAAGAAGTCTATTTCAACTGGACACCACCAGTCATCTTCAAGTGAGCCATCGAAGAAGTCTTCAATGGCTCACCTGAAGATGACTGGATTGTAGAGTGATGCCTACGATAACCGAAAGGTATCAATATATTTTGCAGCATTGTCTGCTGTGTATTGTGGAAGAACAATTGGGAGACGATGACATCTGTATCGTGCGAAAATTGGCAGTTGACCATAACAATGAAAAACGTGAGGTCATCCGTTAAACTTAGGTTATATGATAAATCAGTCAAATTTAAATGCTGCACATTCAATTACATATCTACAACAGAAAAAAAAAATCTTTGTTGCGCAAAATAGGTCTATTTCATCTACACGTGTGACGCGTTTCGCCTGTTCTAGGCATCATCAGTCTATCTTGGGGAAATTACAGAATGGTGTAAGTACAAATTGCTGTTACAGCCAGTAATAAACGAATAAATTGAACATAACAAGAGGAAGACATAGACTGATTGTACCACGAAGCACAGGGGCACATTTCTGTTTGGGGCGGGAGGGTGGGGGGGAGATGAGGGGTATAAATTTGAACTCATAAAATGTTGCACCATAACTGAGCTAGTACGATTACTGCACAGGTGCCACTGTCGTAACCATGGTGTGGGGTGATTTTATCTAAATATCTAGGAATTACAATTATAAACAGCTGAAATTGGAAACAATGCAAGGAAAATATTGTGGGGAAGGTGAGACAAAGAGCGCGATTTATTGAAAGTACGCTTAGAAGATGCATCAGATCTACTAAAGAGGCAGCGTACACTAAACTTGTCCGTCCTCTTTTGGAGTACTGCTGCACGGTGTGGGATCCTTAACGAATAGAATTAATGGAGTACATCGAGAAAGTTCGAAGACGACCAGCTCGTTTTGTATTATCGAGAAATAGAGTAGAGTCACGGACATGATACAGGATTTGGGGCAGACATCGTTAAACCGAAGGTGTTTCTCGTTGAGGCTGAATGTTCTCAAGAAACTTTAATCACGAGTGGACCTACGTACAGAGCAACGACCATCATAATAAATTAAGGTAAATCAAAGCTATCACGGAAATACATAGTTGTTCGTTTCTTACAAACGCTGTTCGAGAGTAGAATAATAAATTATCGTGAAGATGGTTCTATGAACCTTCTGCCAGGCGCTTATGCGTGATGCGCAGAGTATCCGTGGAGACGTGTACTACGTGCTGAAAAGACGGACACCTGGCTGAAAATGACTTGAAAGTTCGTCGCGCCCTCCATCGGTAATGCTGGAATTCAGTATGGTGTTGGTCCACGGTTAGGCTTGATGACAGCTTCTACTCTCGCAGACACACGTTCAGTCATGTGCTGGAAGATTTCTTGAGGAATGGCAGTCCATTCTTCATGGAGTGCTGCACTGAGGAGAGGTATCGATGTCGGTAGGTGAGGTCTGGAACGAAGTCGGCGTTCCAAAACATCCCAAAGCTGTTCTATAGGTTTCAGGTCAGGACTCTGTGCAGGCCAGTCCATCACAGGAATGTTATTGTCGTGTAACCACTCCGCCACAGGCCGTGCATTGTGAACAGGTGCTCCATCGTGTTGAAAGATGCAATCGCCATCCGCAAATTGCTCTTCAGCAGTGGGAAGCAACAACGTGCTTCAAACAGTAGTGTAGGCCGATGCTGTGATAGTGCCACCCAAAACAACAAGGCGTGCAAGCTCCCTCCATGAAAACACGACCACACCATAACGCCAACGCCTCCGAAATTTACTGTTGGCACAACACACCCAGGCAGATGACGTTCACCAGGCATTAGGCATACCCACAGCCTGCGATCGAATCGCCACATTGTGTACCGTGATTCCTCACTCCACACAAAGTTTTTCCACTGTTCAATTGTCAAATGTTTTTCCGCCTTATACCAAGTGAGGCGTCGTTTGGCATTTACCGGCGTAATGTGTGACTTGTGAGCAGTTGCTCGACCATGAAGTCCAAGTTTTCTCACCTCCCGGCTGTCATAGTATTTGTAGTGGTTCCTGATGCAGTTTGGAATTCCTGTGTGATGGTCTGGATAGATGTCTGCCTTAGGACTTAGGGATGTTTAGGAGCGTGTAAATATCGCGTACGGACGTATGACACAAGTGACACCCAATCACCTGACCACATTCGAAGTCTGTGAGTTCTGCGGAGTGCCCCATTCTGCTCTCTCACGATGTCTAATGACTACTGAGGTCGCTGATATGGAGTACCTGGCAGTAGGAGGCAGCACAATGCACCTAATATGAAAGACGTGTGTTTCTGGGGGTGTCCGCATACTTTCCATAGTGCATGTCATTCATACGGGGGTCTGTCTCATGGTCAAATGACAGTACATTGGCACAACTCAAAACAGTGTGAACGATTTCTTGATCGTGAAATTTAAAACTTCACCTTTCATTTTGCTGTCTTCAACTACCACACCAGTGTGGCCAACAAGGGACTGAATGGAAAGTAGGTGTTCATATACTTTTAAACAGACGGTTTACAGGGTGGTCCGTTGATCGTGACCGGGCAAATATCTCACGAAATAATCGTCATACGAAAAAACTACAAAGAACGAATCTTGTCTAGCTTGAAGGGGGAAACCAGATGGCGCCATGGTTGGCCCGCTAGATGGCGTTGCCATATGTCAAACGGAAATGAACTGCGCTTTTTAAAATAGCAATCCACCATGTTTTATTACATTTTCGTGTAGTACGTAAAGAAATATGAATATTTTAGTGGGACCACTTTATTCCCTTTGTGATAGATGGCGCTGTAATAGTCACAAGCATATGGCTCACAATTTTAGACGACCATTTGGTAAGAGGTTCGTTTTTTAAATTACAATACAGAACATAGGTACGTTTGAACATTTTTTTTTTTTCGGTTGCTCCAATGTGATACATGTACTTTTGAGAACTTATCATTTCTGAGAACGTATGCTGTTACAGCGTGATTACCTGTAAATACCACATTAATGCAATAAATGTTCAAAATGATGTCCGTCAACCTCAGTGCATTTGGCAATACGTGTAACGACATTCCTCTCAACAGCGAGTAGTTCGCCTTGTAATGTTCGCACATGCATTGACAATGCGCTGACGCACGTTGTCAGGCGTTGTCGGTGGATCATGATAGCAAATATCCTTCAACTTTCCCCACAGAAAGAAATCAGGGGACGTCAGATCCGGTAAACGTGCGGGCCACGATATGGTGCTTCGACGATCAATCCACCTGTCACGAAATATGCTATTCAATACCGCTTCAACCGCACGCAAGCTATGTGCCGGACATCCATCATGTTGGAAGTACATCGCCATTCTGTCATGCAGTGGAACATCTTGTAGTAACATCGGTACAACATTACGTAGGACATTGCAAGATTTAGATTGCCATCGATAAAATGGGTGCCAATTATCCTTCCTCCCATAATGCCGCACCATACATTAACCCGCCAAGGACGCTGATGTTCCACTTGTCGCAGCCATCGTGGATTTTCCGTTGATCAATAGTGCATATTATGCCGGTTTACGTTACCGCTGTTGGTGAATGACGCTTCGTCGCTAAATAGAACGCGTGCAAAAATCTGTCATCGTCCCTTAATTTCTCTTGTGCCCAGTGGCAGAACTGTACGCGACGTTCAAAGTCGTCGCCATACAATTCCTGGTGCATGGAAATATGGTACGGGTGCAATCGATCTCGATGTAGCATTCTCAACACCAACGTTTTGGAGATTCCCGATTCTCGCGCAATTTGTCTGCTACTGATGTGCGGATTAGCCGCGACAGCAGTTAAACACCTACTTGGGCATCATCATTTGTTACAGGTCGTGGTTGATGTTTCACATGTGTCTGAACACTTCCTGTTTCCTTAAATAACGTAACTATCCGGCGAACGGTCCGGACACTTGGATGATGTCGTCCAGGATACCGAGCAGCATACATAGCACACGCCCGTTGGGCATTTTGATCACAATAGCCACATATCAACACGATTTCGCCCTTTCCGCAATTGGTAAACGGTCCATTTTAACACGGGTAATGTATCACGAAGCAAATACCGTCCGCACTGGCGGAATGTTACGTGATAGCACGTACTTATACGTTTGTGGCTATTACAGTGGCATCTATCACAAAGCGAAAAAAGTGATCCAACTAAAACATTCATATTTCTTTATGTACTACACGAATATGTAATAGAAATTGGGGGTTCCTATTAAAAAAAACCGCAGTTGACATCCGTTTGACCTAGCGGGCCAACCACAGCGCCATCTGGTTTCCCCCTTCAAGCTAGACAAGTTACGTTCTTTGTAGTTTTTTCGTTTGAGGCTTATTTCGTGAGATATTTGGCCCGGTCACGATCAATGGACCACCCTGTAGACGGTGTAATATTAGTAATTTTCGCCTCACAGACATTAATATACGCTCAATAGTAAACGCCTGATGGCCTAAAGTTATCGAACTGTAAAGTAAAAGAAATGAACCATCGCATAGCATTCTTTATCTTTGCCGTTCTTGCGCGGTGCCTGTAAATCTCTATGTACATGTATCGATTAATGGTATAAAAAAAGAATTCTGTTGTTTCAAGACAAATGAGGCATTTGGCGCCTCACCTTTTACTGTTTGGATTCCATGAAAGGCGGACGCGGACTTGCTGCGTTCCGCAACGGTATTTTATATTTCATGTGAAAATTTTGAGTGAATATGCTAATTGTTATTTTTCCAATCAGGAAACATGTAGTTTCTTGTAACTGATTACGAACAGACAGCATCAAGAGGACATTTTGACTGTTATGTAAAAAAGTATTTAATCACAATGGTCATCTAATGTAATTTAATATGAAAAGGTACGTAGCATTAAAAAAAAAGTGTGTTAAAGATAAGTGTGTTCATTTTAGTAAATTAACCTTGATGATTTCCATCTCCTCATTTACTCAATTGATAATTATTTTGTGTTACTTCATCACCAGAAATTACGATCACGCTGATGGGCCGAACGCAGCATGAGGCAGAAGGAACATTATCGTTTTCCTATTATTTCTGAACTAACTTTTTTTTAATTGTGTAGTGTTGCATCTGTATATTGAGCAAGCAGAGAAGGAAACAAAAGAAAAATTCGGATTAGGTATTAAAATCCAAGGAGAAGAAATAAAAACTTTGAGGTTCGCCGATGACATTGTAATTCTGTCAGAGACAGCAAAGGACTTGGAAGAGTAGTTGAACGGAATGGATAGTGTCTTGAAAGGAGGATATAAGATGAACATCAACAAAAGCAAAACGAGGATAATGGAATGTAGTCGAATTAAGTCGGGTGATGCTGAGGGAATCAGATTAGGAAATGAGACATTTGAAGTAGTAAAGGAGTTTTGCTATTTGCGGAGCAAAATAAGTGATGATGATCGAAGTGGGGAGGATATAAAATGTAGACTGGCAATGACAAGAAAGCATTTCTGAAGAAGAGAAATTTGTTAACATCGAGTATAGATTTAAGTGTCAGGAAGTCGTTTCTGAAAGTATTTGTATTAAGTGTAACCATGTATGGAAGTGAAACATGGACGATAAATAGTTTAGACAAGAAGAGAATAGAAGCTTTCGAAATGTGGTGCTACAGAAGAATGCTGAAGATTAGATGGGTAGATCACATAACTAATGAGGAGGTATTGAATAGGATTGGAGAGAAGAGAAGTTTGTGGCACAACTTGACTAGAAGAAGGAATCGGTTGGTAGGACATGTTCTGAGGCATCAAGGGATCACCAGTTTAGCATTGGAGGGCAGCGTGGAGGGTAAAAATCGTAGAGGGAGACCGAGAGATGAATACACTAAGCAGATTCTCAAGGATGTAGGTTGCAGTAGGTACTGGGAGATGAAGAAGCTTGCACAGGATAGAGTAGCATGGAGAGCTGCATCAAACCAGTCTCAGGACTGAAGACCACAACCACAACAGTGTTGCATTTCTTTTGAAGTCTACAAATCTTCTGGTCCCTTAGTGTTGTTCCGGGTATGACTAAACGCGAATATAAAAATGCACATCAACGTTAATGCTTCTATTAGTAACAAATAAGCCCTCGGTCACAAATATTAAGTCAAAATTGACCAGGTTTCCACGCTACTACGAGCGTCGTCTTCAGAATTAGACTAACTGTTCTAAAACATATTAGGTATATAATACATTAATAAAATTTAAGTTTGTAATGACTGGAAAAAGAAGCAATACTTACAAGTCACATATTAAAAAAGATCTAAGCCGGAAAGGCGACGCCATGAATAGCTGTAAGTGAGATGGCGAGCCGCTAAGGGCTAATCGTACTGTGAACAAGGGTTGCAGCAAGAACGCGGCGTGAGTCATTCTTGGGTAGCTCAGTTGGTAGAGCACTTGCCTGGAAAGACAGAGGTCCCGAGTTCGAGTATCGGTCCGGCATACAATTTTAATCTGGCAGGAAGTTTCTTGAGAGTCTTGTTGTAACCCATGTTCACAGTTCAAGCAGCCCTTAAGGGCTCGCCATCTCTCTCACAACTATTCATGACGTCGCCTTTCCAGCTTAGATCTTTTTTAATATGTGGCTTGTAAGTACTGCTTCTTTTTCCAGTCAGTGCAAACTTTAATTTCATTAATGTATTATATACCTAATATGTTTTAGAACAGTTAGTCTAATTCTGAAGACGACGCTCGTAGTAGCGTCGAAACCTGGTCAATTTTGACTTAATATTTGTGACCGAGGGCTTATCTGTTTCTAATATAATTCTGACACGGTCACGGAACCTTAGCAGCTATGTTCAAAGATAATGTTTCTCTTATTCAGGCATTTAATGCTCAACGTATGTTATTATAATAATGTAATCAATCCCTAATTCTGTTGCCTAGTGCCGGCCAGGGTGACCGACCGGTTCTAGGCGCTACAGTCTGGAACCGCGCGACCACTACGATCGCAGGTTCAAATCCTGCCTCGGGCATGAATGTGTGTGATGTCCTTAGGTTAGTTAGGTTTAAGTAGTTCTAAGTTCTAGGGCACTGATGACCTCACAAGTTAAGTCGCATAGTGCTCAGAGCCATTTGAACCATCTGTTGCCAAGTGGCCCACCAAAATATTCACTATTTCGTCATTTTTCCCAAAAAAAAAGTTTAAATAACAATTCTTTTTCTTTTTGCCCCCCCCCCCCCCCCCACCAAGAGCAACGCTACAACGGCGCTGCAGGCAGTATCTTCTCAGTACACAAAGTCACGGCGGCAACAGCCGCAGCGAGGCGGGGTGCCGAACACTCACCTGTGGGGTTATACGCGAGCCGGCGGCGTCAGACGTTCGAGGTTCAGGGTTCGAGGCTTGTTGAGGACAGGCGTCGTCCGGAGAGGCCCCAGCGGCTGCAGCGAGACTGGCCGAGTGGCGATGTGCTGCGCCCGGCGGCTGCCGGAACCCCTAGCAGTGGCTCAGCTAATCCCTCGCTGACCCACTTCACGCAGAAGACCGCAAAGTGCCGGGGGAAAAAAACCCGCGAGTCCAGCCTAGCTGCACGACTGCCGGTCAGCTGCACGAACTACAACGCCTGTAAAAAAAAATGTTGAAACTTCCTGGCAGATTAAAACTGTGTGCCGGACCGAGACTCGATCTCGGGACCTTTGCCTTTCGCGGGCAAGTGCGCTACCAACTGAGCTACCCTAGCACGACTCACGCCGCGTCCTCACAGCTTTACTTCTGCCAGTACCTTGTCTCCTACTTTCCAAACTTTACAGAAGCTCTCCTGCGAACCTTGCAGAACTAGCACTCCTGAAAAAAAGGATATTTAAGAAACATGGCTTAGCCACAGCCTGGGGGATGTTTCCAGAATGAGATTTTCGCTCTGCAGCGGAGTGTGCGCTGATATGAAAACATCCTGGCACATTAAAACTGTGTGCTGGACCGAGACTCGAACTCGGGACCTTTCCCTTTCGTGAGCAAGTGCTCTACCAAAGTTTGGAAGGTAGGAGACGAGGAACTGGCAGAAGTAAAGCTGTGAGGACGGAGCGTGGGTCGTGCTTGGGTAGCTCAGATGGTAGACCACTTGCCCGCGAAAGGCCAAGGTCCCGAGTTCGGGTCTCGGTCCGGCACACAGTTTAGCTGACACGGTAGTTCAGCGTGTTCGGTCAGAGTGCTCTGTAACAACAAAACTGAGTGGAAGGATCAACCACCGAACTTGAACAAGATGTCTTGCGACGTCCGCAACGACCAAACACAACGATCAAAAAAAAAAAAAAAAAAAAAAAAAAAAAAAAAAAAAAAAAAAAAAAAAAAAAAAGAAAAAAAAAAAAGGTGGTTGGCAGAGCACGTGCCCGCGAAAGGCAAAGGTCCCGAGTTCGAGTCTCGGTCCGGAACACAGTTTTAATCTGCGAGGAAGTTTCATATCAGCGCACCCTCCGCTGGAGATTGAAAATCTCATTCTGGAAACATCCCCTAGGCTGTGGCTAAGCCATGTCTCCGCAATATCCTTTTGTTTTTTCAGGAGTGCTAGTTCTGCAAGGTTCGCAGGAGAGCTTCTGTAAAGTTTGTAAAGTAGGAGACGAGATACAGGCAGAAGTAAGGCTGTGAGGACGGGGCGTGAGTCGTGCTTGGGAAGCTCAGATGGTTGGTAGACCACTTGCCCGCGAAAGGCAAAGGTCCCGAGTTCGAGTTTCGGTGCGGCACACAGATTTAATCTGCCAGGTGGTTTCGTATCAGCGCACACTCCACTGCAGAGTGAAAATCTCATTCTGAAAAAAATGTTGTCGGTGATAAGAAAATGTTTTAATGTTTATTGATTAGCAATTCTGGTTATTATTTAGTCTTTTAGGTATGCTGTAGTTAAAGTTCATTAATACATGCTACGTCAAAAAATTGAATACACACTTTGAAGCGTCATAGAAAATTTATTTCCCGTTCTGCAATGTTAAATTTCTGGAAATGGAAAGCTTTAAGTCCAATTGGAAAAATAAGTGTACTTTGCAAATGTGATTAATGTTCAAACTGGTGGCCTTCAGCATCAATGCATTTCTGAGTACGAGTCACCACTGATTCCGTACCTCATGTAAGTAGGCTGTTTAGATTTTTATGTTGGTAACGCCATGTAGAGCTCTATATGAAAATCACTGGCTGTGCTGTGTGCAGTCTGTGGCTGGTTTGCATTGTTGGAATAGTCGCTATTGTAGTGTTGGGCAGTTGGATGTGAACAGCACGTAGCGTTGCGCAGTTGGAGGTGAGCCGCCAGCAGTGGTGGATGTGGGGAGAGAGATGATGGAGTTTTGAGAGCGAATGTTCTGGACGTGTGTCCATCAGAGACAGTAAATTTGTAAGACTGGATGTCATGAACTGATATATATATATATATATATATATATATATATATATATATATATATGACTTTTGAACACTATTAAGGTAAATACATTGTTTGTTCTCTAGCAAAATCTTTCATTTGCTAACTATGCCTATCGGTAGTTACCGAGCGAGGTGGCGCAGTGGTTAGACACTGGACTCGCATTCGGGAGGACGATGGTTCAATCCCGCGTCCGGCCATCCTGATGTAGGTTTTCCGTGATTTCCCTAAATCACTCCAGGCAAATGCCGGGATGGTTCCTCTGAAAGGGCACGGCCGACTTCCTTCCCTAATCCGATGAGACCGATGACCACGCTGTCTGGTCTCCTTCCCCAAACCAACCAACCAACCTATCGGTAGTTAGAATCTTTTATTTAGCTGGCAGTATAAGCGCACGCTGTATTGCACTAGTTGAGTAACGAAGATTTTTGTGAGGTAAGTGATTCATGAAAGGTATAGGTTATTGTGAGTCAGGGCCATTCCTTTGTAGGGATTTTTGAAAGTCAGATTGCGTTGCACTAAAATATTGTGTGTCAGTTTAAGCACAGTCATTTATAATTTTTTTAAGTGGACGTTTCAATCGTACCAAAGTGTCCCGTGAGATTTCTGCGAACACTGCCTGAATCTCATTCCAAAGTGTGTCCAGGTTATGTGGTTTACGTTTGTACACCTCATCTTTTACTCTGCCCCATAAGAAGAAATCCAGCGGCGTGAGGTCTGGAGAGCGTGCAGGAAACTCGATTGGTCCCCTGAGTCCTATCCACTGGCCTGGCACATTGTGATCCAGGTATGCTCGTACGTCCCTACGATAGTGCGGCGGGGCGCCATCTTGTTGGAAATAAAACTCATCATTACCGTATAATGCACGAATGGCAGGGAATATGGAGTCAGCAAGCATTGTTAGGTACGTTTCTCCAGTAACAGTACCTTCCAAGCGGAAAGGCCTAATGAATCCCCTTGCAGACAAAACACACCATACATTTACACCAGGCAAATTCACAGCCTTTTCATCTGTAATGTGAGGATTGTCTTCAGCCCAGTACACACAATTGTGCCTATTGACAGTTCCATTGAGTTTGAATTGGGCTTCATCCGACCAAATGCTACCTATAAATCCCGGTTCACGTCTCACCATCTCCTGAACCCATTCACAAAATTCTAACCTTCGATCTGGATCGTCGTCACTTAGCTGTTGCACCAGCCTCGGAATGTACACACGAAACTTGCCTTTCTTCAGAATGCGTAGCACACTACTGGCACTTACATTACTCTCACGTGCCGCTTGCCTTGAAGATTTTTGAGGCGAACGCTGAAACAGTTCCGAGACCGCAGTTGTGAAATCATCACTTGTAGCTGTACGAGGTCGCCCTGATCTACCTTTATGCACATCACACAGTGTTCCATGAATTTCGAATTTGTCTCGTAGACGTGTAGTTGTTAACCTTGAAGGTGGTTCTGTTCCATACTCACTTCTCCACTGTCTTCGAACCGCAGCTACATTCTCAAACTTCCAGTACCACTTAATTATCTGCTCCCGCGCTTCAAAGGTCAAACGCACCTCCGCCATGTCGCAATTACTCCTTGCACTGCTGCCACCGGTTGAAGAAACATAACATTACTTTATCACAGGTATTTAACTTTGTAGAACGGGAAATAAATTGTCTATGACAGTTCAAAGTGTGTATACATTTTTGGTGCACCCTGTAGAAATAGCGGCTGATCTATTTTCATTGGGTCTGAGCCTACGTACTGGGTGACAATTATTGAACAACGCTATGTGATCAAAAGTATCTAGACACCCCCAAAAACATACGTTTTTCATATTAGGTGTACTGTGCTGTCACCTTCTATCAGGAATTCACGCATGGTGCTGGGAATGGCAGTTCAATCTTAATGCAGACAAGTGTAATGTGCTGCGAATACATAGAAAGAAAGATCCTTTATCATTTAGCTACAATATAATATATAATATAAAAACTTTGAGGTTCGCCCATGACATAGTAATTCTGTCAGAGACAGCAAAGGACCTGGAAGAGCAGCTGAATGGAATCGAAATGGTCTTGAAAGGAGGATATAAGATGAACATCAACAAAAGCAAAACGAGAATAATGGAATGTAGTCGAATTAAATCGGGTGAGGCTGTGGAAATTAGGAAATGAGACGCTTAAAGTAGTAAAGGAGTTTTGCTATTTGGGGAGCAAAATATCTGATAATGGTCGAAGTAGAGAGGATATAAAATGTCAAGGAAAGCGTTTCCGAAGAAGAGAAATTTGTTAATATCGAGTATAGATTTAAGTGTCAGGAAGTCGTTTCTGATAGTATTTGTGTGGAGTGTAGCCATGTATGGAAGTGAAACATGGACGATAAATAGTTTGGACAAGAAGAGAATAGATGCTTTCGAAATGTGGTGCTACAGAAGATTTCTGAAGATTAGGTGGGTAGATCACATAACTAATGAGGAGGTATTGAATAGAATTGGGGAGAAGAGTTGTTTGTGGTACAACTTGACAAGAATAAGGGATCGGTCGGTAGGACATGTTCTGAGGCATCAAGGGATCACCAATTTAGTATTGAAGGGCAGCGTGGAGCGTAAAAATCGTAGAGGGAGACCAAGAGATGAATACACTAAACAGATTCGGAAGGATGTAGGTTGCAGTAGGTACTGGGAGATGAAGAAGCTTGCACAGGATAGAGTAGCATGGAGAGCTGCATCAAACCAGTCTCTGGACTGAAGATCACAACAACAACAACAACATAGCAGGTCACCAACTGGAAGCAGTTAATTCCATAAATTATCTGGGAGTAGGCATTAGGAGTGATTTAAAATGGAATGACCAAATAAAATTAATCGTTAGTGTGGCAGATGCTGACTGAGATTCATTGGAAGAATCCCGAGGAAATGCAGTCCGAAAACAAAGGAAGTAGGTTACAGTACACTTGTTCGCCCACTACTTGAATGCTGCTCACCGGTGTGGGATCCGTACCAGATAGGGTTGATAGAAGAGATAGACAAGATGCAACGGAGAGCAGCGCGCTTCTTTACAGGACCATTTAGTAATCACGAAAGCGTTACGGAGATGATAGTTAAACTCCAGTGGAAGACTCTGCAGGAGAGACGCTCAGTAGCTCGGTACGGGCTTTTGTTGAAGTTTCGAGAACGTACCTCCAGCGAGGAGTGAAGCAGTATGTTGCTGTCTCCTACGAACGTCTCGCGAAGAGACCATGAGGATAAAATCAGAAAGATTAGAGCCCACCCAGAGGCGTATCGATAATCTTTCTTTCCACGAACAGTGCGAGACTGGAATAGAAGGAAGAACCGATAGAGGAACTCAGGGTACCCTCAGTAGTCATTATACATCGTGAGAGAGCAGAATGGGGCGCTCCGCAGAACTCAAGGACTGCCAACGTGGTCAGGTGATAGGGTGTCACTTATGTCATACGTCTGTGCGCGAGATTTGCACACTGCTAAACATCCCCAAGTCCACTGTTCCCGATGTGATAGTGAAGTGGAAACGTGAAGGGACACGTACAGCACAAAAGCGGACAGGCCGACCTCGTCTGTTGACTAACAGAGACCATGTAATAGGCAGACATTTATCCAGACCATCACACAGGTATTCCAAACTGCATCAGGATCCACTGCAAGTGGACCCCAAAGTGATCCTCTGGGACATCAGATACTCTCCGGTGTTGTCGAGTCCGTCTTACACGAACTACATCACGTCAAAATCAGGGTCACTTTGGGTAATGGGGACGAAATCATCTTCCAAAATCTTCACGTAACGTGCGGTACTCACCGTGCCATCGATAAATATTTCGTGACTGGACACTGTACACCACACAGTCACCCATTTAGGGTGAAGAGATTTACGATCGCGAAATGCAGATTCTCAGTACCCCAGACGCACCAATTTTGCTTGTCGACGAACCCATCCAAATGAAAGTGGGCTTCGTCGCTAATCCAAACCATGCGAGTGCATACTAATTCCTATGACACCCTTCAGCCAAGGGTGCAGTTTGAACGTCCTAACGAAAACCGTTCAGAAATTATGACGATTTGATTTCATATTTCAATAATTGTCACCCTGTACGTAACATGCCGTTTACTAACTTGTCACAGGATTATTTCACTCAGTCTTGTAACGAGTTATTGCAATTAATAATACACTACTGGCCATTAAAACTACTACACCACGAAGATGACGAGCTACAGACGCAAAATTTAACCGACAGGAAGAAGATGCTGTGATATGCAAATGCTTAGCTTTCCAGAGCACTCACACAAGGTTGGCGTTGGTGGCGACACCTACAACGTACTGACATGAGGAAAGTTTCCAACCGATTTCTCATACACAAACAGCAGTTGACTGGCGTTGCCTCGTGAAACGTTGTTATGATGCCTCGTGTAAGGAAGAGAAATGCGTACTATAACGTTTCCGACTTTGATAAAGGTCGGATTGTAGCCTATCGCGATTGCGGTTTATCGTATCGCGACATTGCTGCTCGCGTTGGTCGAGATCCGATGACTGTTAGCAGAATATGGAATCGGTGGGTTCAGGAGGTTAATTCGGAACGCCGTGCTGGATCCCAACGGCCTCGTATCACTAGGAGTCGACATGACACGCATCTTATCCGCACGGCTGTAACGGGTCGTGCAGCCACGTCTCGATCCCCGAGTCAACAGATGGGGACATTTGCAAGACAACAACCATCTGCACGAACAGTTCGACGACGTTTGCAGCAGTACGGACTATCAGCTCGGAGACCGTGGCTGCGGTTACCCTTTATGCTGCATCACAGACAGGAGCGCCTGCGATGGTGTACTCGACGACGAACCTGGGTGCACGAATGGCAAAACGTCATTTTTTCGGATGAATCCAGGTTCTGTTTACAGCATCATAATGGTCGCATCCGTGTTTGGCGACATCGTGGTGAACGCTCATTGGAAGCGTGTATTCGTCATCGCCATACTGGCGTATCACCCGGCGTGATGGTATGGGGTGCCATTGGTTACACGTCTCGGTCACCTTTTGTTCGCATTGACGGCACTTTGAAAAGTGGACATTACATTTCAGATGTGTTACGACCCGTGACTCTACCCTTCATTCGATCCCTGAGAAACCCTACATTTCAGCAGGATAATGCACGACCGCATGTTGCAGGTCGTGTACGGGCCTTTCTGAATACAGAAAGTGTTCGAATGCTGCCCTGGCCAGCACATTCTCCAGATCTCTCACCAATTGAAAACGTCTGGTCAATGCTGTCCGAGCAACTGGCTTGTCACAATACGCCAGTCACTACTCTTGATGAACTGTGGTATCGTGTTGAAGCTGCATGGGCAGCTGTACCTGTACACGCCATGCGAGCTCTGTTTGACTCAATGCACAGGCGTAACAAGGCCGTTATTATGGCCAGAGTTGGTTGTTCAGGATACTGATTTCTCAGGATCTATGCACCCTAATTGCGTGAAAATGTAATCACATGTCAGTTCTAGTATAATACATTTGTCAAATGAATACCCGTTTATCATTTGCATTTCTTCTTGGTGTAGCAATTTTAATGGCTAGTAGTGTACTTACTGCCTCAGCTAGCATAAGAGTATGGTTTTAAAATTCGGAGATAACACACATCTGTGGCTAGTCCTAACTTAGTGCGTCGTAGACAGACATTATAACACAAATTTCCATATGAAATCTCACATCAAAATTAAATATCAAACTGTCACGATTAACTCCAGTTCTCATTTAGTTGCTCTCGCACTATTTAACTGATAAAGTAATTGTCATGGCTTTTTGTTACACGTAGTCAGGTCAGGAACAGAAAAAAATCTACCAACTTAGAAAAAAAACCATAGAATATTGGCTGGACCGGTCCACATAGTCCTATGAAAGAAAGTTCTGTTATTCTGATTACGAGCGCTGCTCTAAATAAACGAAATTGAAATTCTGTTTCGCCTCTCAGAGTTAGTAAACAAAGCCTTCCGAAATGCCTTCACAAAAAAAGACGAAGTAAATATTCCAGAATTCGAATCGAGAACAGCTGCCAACATGAGTAACGTAGAAGTAAATATCCTCGGAGTAGTGAAGCAAGTTAAATCACTTAATAAAAGCAAGTCTTCTGGTCCAGACTGTATACCAATTAGGTTCCTTTCAGAGTATGCTGATGCATTAGCACCGTACTTAGTAATCATATACAACCGTTCGCTCAACGAAAGATCCGTATCCAAAGACTGGAAAGTTGCACAGGTCACACGAATATTCAAGAAAGGTAGTAGGAGTAATCCACTAAATTGCAGGCCCACATCGTTAACGTCGATATGCAGCAGGATTTTGGAACATATATTGTGTTCGAACATTATGAATTACCTCGAAGAAAACGGTCTATTGACACACAGTCAACATGGATTTAGAAAACATTTTTCCTGTGAAAGACAACTAGCTCTTTATTCACATGAAATGCTGAGTGCTGTTGACAAGGGATTTAAGATCGATTCCATATTTCTGGATTTCCGAAAGGCTTTTGACACTGTACCACACAAGCGGCTCGTATTGAAATTGCGTGCTTATGGAATATCGTCTCAGTTATGTGACTGGATTTGTGATTTCCTGTCAGTGAGGTCATAGTTCGTAGCAATTGACGGAAAGTCATCGAGTAAAAGAGAGCTGATTTCTGGCGTTCCCCAAGGTAGTGTTATAGACCCCTTGCTATTCCTTATCTATATAACCGATTTCGGAGACAATCAGATCAGCCGTCTTCGGTTGTTTGCAGATGACGCTGTCGTTTATCGACAGATCGGCAGTTTATCGACAGATCAAAACAAACTGCAAAACGATTTAGAAAAAATATCTGAATGGCGCGAAAAGTGGCAGTTGACCCTGAATAACGAAAAGTCTGAGGTCATCCAAATGAGTGCTAAAATGAACTCACCACTGTAGTTGTGCGCCCTAAAACCACAAAAAAAAAAAATAAAAAATAAAAGGCACTCGTTAAACTTCGGTTACACGATAAATCAGTCTAATCTAAAAGTCGTAAATTCAACTAAATACCTAGGTATTACAATTACGAACCACTTAAATTGGAAGGAACAAATAGAAAATGTTGTGGGGAAGGCTAATCAAATGTAAGAGATCTACTAAGGAGACAGCCTACACTACGCTTGTCCGTCCTTTTTTAGAATACTGCTGCGCTGTGTGAGATCCTTACCAGATAGGACTGACGGAGTCCATCGAAAAAGTTCAAAGAAAGGCAGCACGTTTTGTATTATCGCAAAATATGGGAGAGCGCGTCACAGAAATGATACAGGATTTGGGCTGAAAATCATTAAAAGAAAAGCGTTTTTCGTTGCAACGGAATCTTCTCACTAAATTCGAATCACCAGCTTTGTCCTCCGAATGCGAAAATATTTTGTTGACACCGACCTACATGGGGAGGAACGATCACCATGATAAATTAAGGGAAATCAGAGCTCGTACGGAAAGATATAGGTGTTCATTCTTTCCGCCGCTGTACGAGATTGGAATAATAGAGAATTGTGAGGGTGGTTCGATGAACCCTCTGCCAGGCACTTAAATGTGATTTGCAGAGTATCCATGTAGATGTAGATGTTAATGGCGGCGTTCTGGTCGGTCAGGAGATGCTACATTCTTCTTTCGCCGGCTTGCTATGAATGCTGAAATAATTCAGATACCTGACACAGGTCACACGAAACTACGGAATAAAGGCACGAAATAACCAGTTGTAAACAATTATCTTTTTTTAACAGTTAACTCATTACAGAACCTGAATGACCCTTTTTTTTTTGGAAGTCGTGTGACCAGGGACTCCCGTCGGGTAGACCGTTCGCCGGGTGCAAGTCTTTGAATCTGACGTCACTTCGGCGACTCGCGCGTTGATGGGGATGAAATGATGATAAGTAGGACAACACAACACCCACTCCCTGATCGGAGAAAATCTCCGAACCAGCTGGGAATCGAACCCGGGCCCTTGGGATTGACATTCTGTAGCGCTGACCACTGAGCTACCGGGTACGGATTACATGGCTAACTAAGCTGTTATCACGTCTACGAGAACAAAAGACACGACGAACAAGAGATGAGAGCGTACATTGTCTATCCTATATACAGGGTGGTCCATTGATCGTGGACCCGGCCAAATACCTTACGAAATAAGCATCAAACAAAAAAACTACAAAGAACGATACTCGTCTAGCTTGAAGGGGGAAACCAGATGGCGCTGTGGTTGGCCCGCTAGATGGCGCTGTCATAGGTCAAACGGATATCAACTGCGTTTTTTTAAATAGGAGCTCCCATTTTTTATTACATATTCGTGTATTTCGTAAAGAAATATGGATGTTTTAGTTGGACCACATTTTTCGCTTTGTGATAGATGGCGCTGTAATAGTCACAAACATATGGCTCACAATTTTAGACGAACAGTTGGTAGCACGTATGTTTCTTAAATTAAAATACAGAACGTAGGTACGTTTGAACATTTCATTTAGATTGTTCCAATGTCATACATGTACCTCTGTGAATTTATCATTTCTGTTACAGCGTGTTTACCTGTAAATACCACATTAATGCAATAAATGCTCAAAATGATGTCCGTCAACCTCAGTGCATTTGGCAATACGTGTAACGACATTCCTCTCAACAGCGAGTAGTTCGCCTTCCGTGATGTTAGCACATGCATTGACAATGCGCTGACGCATGTTGTCAGGCGTCATCGGTGGGTCACGATAGCAAATATCCTCCAACTTTCCCCGCAGAAAGAAATCCGGAGACGTCAAATCGAGTGAACATGCGGGCCATGGTATGGTGCTTAGACGAAAAATCCATCTGTCATGAAATATGCTATTCAATATCGCTTCAACCGCAAGCGAGCTATGTGCCGGACATCCATCATGTTGGAAGTACATCGCCATTCTGTCATGCAGTGAAACATCTTGTAGTAACATCGGTAGAACATTACGTAGGAAATCAGCATTCATTGCACCATTTAGACTGCCATCGATAAAATGGGGGCCAATTATCCTTCCTCCCATAATACCGGCAAGGTCGCTGCTGATCCACTTGTCGCAGCCACCGTGGATTTTCCGTTGCCCAACGGTGCATATTATGGCGGTTTACGTTACCGCTGTTGGTGAATGACGCTTCGTCGCTAAATAGAACGCGTGCAAAAAATCTGTCATCGCCCCGTAATTTCTCTTGTGCCCAGTGGCAGAACTGTATACGACGTTCAAAGTCGTCGTCATGCAATTCCTGGTGCATAGAAATATGTTACGGGTGCAATCGATGTTGATGTAGCATTCTCAACACCGAAGTTTTTGAGATACCCGATTCTAGCGCAATTTGTCTGCTACTGATGTGCGGATTAGCCGCGACAGCAGCTAAAACACCTACTTGGGCATCATCATTTGTTGCAGGTCGTGGATGAAGTTTCGCATGTGGCTGAACACTTCCTGTTTTCTTAAATAACGTAACTGCCCGGCGAACGGTCCGGGCACTTGGATGATGTCGTCCAGGATACCGAGCAGCATACATAGAACACGCCCGTTGGGCATTTTGATCTCAATAGCCACACGTCAACACGATATCTACCTTTTCCGCAATTGGTAAACGGTCCATTTTAACACGGGTAAAATATCACGAAGCATATACGTCCGCACTGGTGGAATGTTTCGTGATACCACGTACTTATACGTTTGTGACTATTGCGGCGCCATCTATCACAAAGCGAAAAAAGTGGTCCAACTAAAACGTTCATATTTCTTTACGTACTACACGAACATGTAACAAAAAAATGGGGGTTCCTATTTTTAAAAAAACGCAGTTGATATCCGTTTGTCCTATGGCAGCGCCATCTAGAGGGCCAACGATATCGCCATCTGGTTTCCCCCTTCAAGCTAGACGAGTTTCGTTCTATGCAGTTTTTTTTCGTTTGATGTTTACTTCGTGAGATATTTGGCACGGTCACGATCAATGGACCACCCTGTATACCGAGCGAGTTGACGCAGTGGTTAGAGACTGGACTCGCATTCGGGAGGACGACGGTTCAATACCGCGTCTGGCCATCCATATTTAGGTTTTCTGTGTTTTCCCTAGATCACTTCAGGCAAATTCCTGCATGGTTCCTTTGAAAGGGCACGGCCGATTTCCTTCCCCATCCTTCCCGAATCTGAGCTTGTGCTCCGTCTCTTAAACAATAATCTTCTCCTCCTCCTCTACCCTATATACAGAAAAATCATAGATAATAATCCTCATTGATGCAGTTGCCGTAATATGTGTTTGTAAAGCATATAGTCTTTGATTTAATATATCAAGAAGTTTCACAAAATTAATTATTTTTGATAATAGGTTTGTCCATACGTATTCTGCTCATTTCATACAGTCTCATACACACTTCTCTTCAAGCCAAAGACTGGTTTGATGCAGCTCTCCATGCTACTCTATCCTGTGCAACCTTCTTCATCTCCCAGTACCTACTGCAACCTACATCCTTCTGAATCTGTTTAGTGTATTCATCACTTGGTCTCCCTCTACGATTTTACGCTCCACGCTGCCCTCCAATTCTAAATTGGTGATCCCTTGTTGCCTCAGAATATGCCGTACCAACCGATCCCTTCTTCTGGTCAAGTTGTGCCACAAACTTCTCTTCTCCCCAATCCTATTCAATACTTCCTCATTAGTTATGTGATCTAACCATCAGCATTCTTCTGCAGTACCACATTTCGAAAGCTTCTATTCTCCACCTGTCCGAACTATTTATCAGCCACGTTTCAATTCCCTACATGGCTACACTCCACACAAATACTATCAGAAACGACTTCCTGACACTTAAATCTATACTCGATGTTAACAAATTTCTCTTTTTCAGAAACACTTTCCATGCCATTGCCAGTCTACATTTTATGTTCTCTCTACTTCAATGTCTTTATTTCTTCTCCATGAATTTTAATACCTACTCTGAAGTTTTCTTTTGTTTCCTTTACTGCTCACTCAATATACAGATTGAATAACAACGGGGAGAGGCTACAACCCTGTCTCACTCCCTTCCCAACCACTGCTTCCCTTTCATGTCCCTCGAATCTTATAACTGCCATCTGGTTTCTGTACAAATTGTACATAGCCTTTCGCTCCCTGTATTTTACCCCAGTCACTTTCACAATTTGAAAGAGAGTATTCCAGTCGACATAGTCAAAAGCTTTCTCTAAGTCTACAAATGCTAGAAACGTAGGTTTTCCTTTCCTTAATCTATTTTCTAAGATAAGTCGTAGGGTCAGCATTGCCTCACATGTTCCAACATTTCTACGGAATCCAAACTGATCTTCCTCGAGGTCGGCTTCTACCAGTTTTTCCATTCGTCAGGGCCCCTGTGACCACGCATAAGTGCCACAACACGACGTGGCATGCACTCGACTAATGTCTGAAGTAGTGCTGGAGGGAATTGTCACCCTGAAACCCCCAGGGCTGTCCATGAATCCGTAAGTGTGCGAGGGGCGGAGATCTCTTCTGAACAGCACATTGCAAGGCATCCTCGGTATGCTCAATAATGTTCATGTCTGGGGGGATTGGTGGTCAGTGGAAGTGTTTAAACTCGGAAGAGTGTTCCTGGAGCCACTCTGTAGCAATTCTAGACGTATGGAGTGTCGCATTGTCCTGATGGAATTGCCAAAGTACATCAAATGCGTAGTGGACATGAATGGATACAGGTGATCAGACATGATGCTTACATATGTGTCACGTGTCAGTCGTATCTACACATATCGGAGGTCCCATATCACTCCAACTGCACATGCCCCACACCATTGCAGAGCCTCCACAGGCTTGAACAGTCCCTGCTGGCATGCAGGGTCCTTGGACCCATGAAGTTGTCTCCATACCCATACACGTCCGTCCACTCGATACAATTTGGAACGAGACTCATCCGAGCAGGCGACATGATCGCTACCTCAGAGATGCTGCGTCCTATCACTCGTGCATCGACTATAACACAACTCACTTAAATCCTGATAATCTGCCATTGTAGCAGCAGTAACCATCTAACACCTGCACCAGACACTTGTTGTCTTATATAGGCGTTGCCAACCGCAGTGCCATATTCTGCCTGTTTACATATCTTTGTATTTGAATACGCATGCCTATACCAGTTTCTTTGGCGCTTCAGTGTAGGCCCATGTGTAGCAATGCCGCAAGCACCAGTAATGTCACAGCCAGCAGCTAGTGTATAAAAGGGGTTTACCAGCCGTCCACTGGCAGTCATGCCACTTGACAATGGCTGAGGAGCTCTTGAGCAAAAGCTCGTGTAATTTTAATAGTTTGACGCTGGTGAAAACCAGAGAACTTTTTATAAAACAATATACATCATTTGTCATATCAATCAGCCCATACACAGGATGGAATAAACACCCCTTTTTTTAAGTTCTTCATTGATATATATTACAAATAAGCTGGGCTACATCGTGCTCACTATCTATACTAGCACACAAGTACATTCATTTCTGATGTGCAATCCAGCCCTCAGTTGAAGTGGAACATAATTCCTTACAATATATACAGGCTGCATCTTCATAATCTTCGGATGTTTCATGTTCTGTAGATTCCATTTCGTTTTCTTCTGTCTTTCATCTTCTTTCCCTTTCACTTTCTTCTTATCTTCTTGAGCTAGCAGCCTGATCTTTGGTCTATTCTCTTTAGCTTCCAGGCATTACTTGACCGCTTCTTGTAGCTCAATCTTGTAGAAAGATGATGTGAGGATAACGGTATTACCTCTCTTTCTTGTCACTCGGTTCTGCCCCGGTGTAACTCTATTTGGAGTATTTGGCGTCAAAGAACACTGAGATATAGGTTCCAGCTCAATGGTTTCTAATCTGACACTGGAGTTAGTGTTTATGAATTCAAGAAGTGGTTTGCAGGATTTTAAAGAAGCATTAGTGGGTAGATTTTCTGAACGATTGACTGTAGGATTTTGATGATAGTGTCTGCTGCTTCAGTCGGAACATTAGTTGTCACAGCTGGTAGAAATTCATCTGAGAAGACGCTAAAATTCGTTTGCCGAATACCATTTTATCAGATTCTTTCATTGCAGTTCTCATGTTCGCGGCATACACAAAAGCTTGCACAAACAAGGATGAGGATTGCCAAAAAGTGACAGCTTTCCTTCGGTTCGATCTTATCCTCCTTCTCATTTCGTCTTCATAATACAAGCCCAAGGGCATCATGAATGCTACATCCAGGTGCTGAACTTTATGCGAGCAATGTGCTGGAAAGCACAGCAAAATAACACATTTGCTCCAAGCTAGTTCGATCACCTCCAAGTTTTTCATATGAGTTGCAACACCTATGCACCCTGCTGTCCCCCCCTCCCCCCCCCCCCCCCCCCCCGAGACACCATTGTCCGCGTTTGCGATTGGAGTGCAACCCTGTGTCGCCGTTGGCACATTTCCGTCCCACTTGGCTGTGTTCGATGCTTAGAGGCAGAGACCGGGCATTTCAAAAGAGATAAATGGCACGCTACTTCTCCACTTCTATACAAAGCTCAAAAAGCAAACATAATTGAACTAAACGAGTTCTGGAGTAGCACAAACTCGCAGACCCATACAGGATCCATAGCTGCTTACGAAACTTCCTCGATAAAGATTTTTCGGATGAAGAAATTGCCAGAAAGGTGCAAAGTGTGTGGCAGGAATTAAGGACTATTGATTATTAAGACTACTTTAGTACTGCACAACTGTATGCATTTAGAATAAAAACTGCTTGTGCTGTCTGATTGCCATTAGTCTTTTTGCTCATAAATAAAAAGCAAATCAAAATTGTCAGTATTAACACAGTCTAACATAACAGTCGCGACACTCACTGGAGTAAAAGTTGTTACCGTTTGACAGAAGGAGCGACACTAGTGCTCCTAGCGGCGAGTAAGGTGAACGCCAGACGCGTCATAAGCATAATTGTTGTTTTGCATCCTTTTCCTACATAATTTACGAAATATTTGAGTTATTTTCTTGCCTCCAAGGGTATGTGTAGTATCAGAAGACGCATATGTTTCTAAAAATGATTCTGAAATAAGCGCATGTATGGACAAAAACCATGAATCGAATGGCAAGCTACAACACATTAGTGAAGAAACACTTGTGACGTTGGATAGAATTGCAACTTACCACGTTGATATCAAAAGAATATAAACACACAGATTCATGTGTAAGAAGCACAGACACGTACCTCTACATGCGAAAGCGAACGACAGCTCATTTATTGTTCTGTAGGCCTACTGTGTTTGTCATTGTTGTCGCCTGTTGCCACAAGCACGACCTTCATCTTTATATTATTCTAAGTGGGACAAGCAACTGCCAAATAGTGGTGAAATATATTGAACATTTTATAATGTGCTGATTAAATCACATTTCACGCTAAACCAAATATTTGAATAATTCTCAAACCATCTGTCAGTGAACAAGGTGCTAAAAAAATCATCTCACGAAGGGACCAACTGAAATTAAGTGACTAACAACAGAAGTGAATGAAATACATACCTATAGATTTCTACATTTGTTTGTTCTTGTTCACTTCATCCTTCTGATACAATTTCTGTCGCTGTCTGTATGCACATTCCTTTTCCTGTAAAAGCTTTGCTCGAAGTCCAGCGATCTGCACATTCTGACACTTCATACGCTTTTGTATGACATTAATAACTGCACTTCATCTAACCACTTCATCGTCAAAGAATGTTTGTGTTGATGATTCACACGAATCTGGCACTGATACGTGGAGAGTTTAACTGGCTGCTTCTTTGTCATACAACTGTTTTATAACTGTAGATGGATTGCCGAATCTTTGTGACCGTTTCCTCTTCATCGTCATTTGCGGTGGTTTATTTGGGATGTCAAACATCTGGTTTAATATAAAGTGCCAAGAAAGAGTACTGGAGAGGCAAAATGCGAGGAAGGCATGGTTACAAGACATGGACAATATTACACTAAAGGAGAGATACTATAAAATCCGCAAGGAAACACAACGAACTCTAAGACAAGAGAAGAGAATACACTACAACAACATGGTAAGAGAAGCGGAGGATGATTTCAAGCATCACAGAGCAAGGCAGATGTACCAGAATATAAAAAAGTCCTTGGGAAAATTCACTAAAAGGGAACAGTTTATAAAGGACCATAATGGGAAAATACTTACAAACAAGAATGACATACAAGAAACATGGAAGACATACTTTACACAGCTGCTCAACTGCAATGATCCACAATATTACTTTACATTTGAAGAACCAGATACAGTTGATATACAAGTCACCACACCATCAGTAAATGAAATAAGACAAACAATAAAGAAATTAAAGAACAACAAGGCCTGTGGGGAAGACCAGGTATATGCTGAGCTTTTAAAAAAATGGAGGACCACAATTGGAAATAGAACTACATTCCTTAATTGAAACAATTTGGGAGACAGAAAACATACCGGCCGATTGGAAAACTGCAATTATATGCCCCATCTTTAAGAAGGATGATCCCCTTGTCTGTGATAACTACAGAGGAATTGCCCTACTCGATGTCACGTATAAAATTTTGTCGATGTGTATACTACACAGACTGATTCCCATAACCGAAGAACTGATTGGGGACTACCAATGTGGTTTCCGCACTAACAGATCTACTTTGGATCACTTATTCACATTGAGACAAATAAATGAGAAGGCATGGGAATTTAATGTAGATATCCATATTCTATTTATAGACTTCAAGAAGGCCTATGATAGCATACACCGACAGACACTCTTAAACACCATGAAAGAATTTGAAATACCATTAAAATTAATCAAATTAGTTAAAATGTGTTTGGAAGAAACCATATGCAAAGTTAAGACACCTGCAGGAGAGACTGAAAATTTTAAGGTGTACACTGGACTGAGACAAGGGGATGCCATCTCACCTATTCTATTTAATATTATCTTAGAGAAGATTGATAGAGAATTCACCAAAACTAATCCACAAGGGATCCAAATGCAGGGACAGAACATTACTAGACTTGCTTATGCAGATGATGTAGCCTTAATAAGCACTTCAAAAGCTGAATTAATCAGGATGATGCAAAATTATTACAAAATAGCTGAGAAAGCTGGACTTCATGTGAATGAAGAAAAGACAGAATATCTAGTCATAAGTAAAAAACTCCAAAAGAATACGCCACTGACCGTAAATGGTCTCACTTTCAAGGCAGTTGACCACTTCAAGTACTAAGGGAGTCTTTTTAGCAGAGACAATAGAGCAGAAATAGAAATAGACGCCCGTCTAGCAGCAGCTAATAGAACTTTTTACAGCTGTATCAAAATTTGAAGGATGAGATCACTTAGTACTGAATTCAAAATCCGTTTTTATCAGTCAACTATTGTACCAGTAGCATTATATGGATGTGAAGCTATTACATTCAGGAAAAAAGATGAAGAAAAACTGTTGATATTTGAAAGAAAAATACTAAGAAAAATATTTGGACCAATCTTCGATGAAAATGTCATGGAGTGGAGGATAAGGAAAAATGAAGAACTACAGGAGCTGTACAAACATAGTACCATTGTGGAAATGTTAAAGAAGAGAAGACTGAACTGGGCTGGTCATGTAGCAAGGATGCCGGAGAACAGACTACCCAAAATAGCATCCACTAAGAAATTAGAAGGAAAGAGAAGAAGAGGAAGACCTCGAATTAGGTGGATGGAGAATATCCGGGAAGATGCAGCTAGGATGGGCATCAACTCTGATTGGACAACAATTTCCCTGGATAGAAATAATTGGAAGAGGCTCCTAGAGCAGGTGTATGGTCGATAAGGCCTTAGCCACGTGTAAAGTAAAGTAAAGTAAAAGTAAGTCAAACAGTGTGGGTACTGCATTCCACACGAGTTTGTTATTGTTGCATTCATGGACCGGTTTTGTTCGAAATGTAGCGAACAAAACCTAATATTATTATACAGGAAAACTTGATATTTTGTCATAAGCTCTTCTCGTCTGCTATTAACAAACCATTTTCTGCTCCTTAAACGAAACATTAATCATTAATACAGATGTAGTTTGCAAGTGAATCCTGACGATACAGTTTAGTAACATGATAGTCTATACCTCTCAGCATCCTTAGGAAACCTGAAAATAAGACAGCAGTGCTGTCTTCTTCCTGTTGTTGCTGCAATTTATTGCGCTACAAACGCTCCCACTTGTAAAAACCATTGTGACTGTTATGTTAGACTGTGGTATTAATAACAATGAGTTAAAAAATAAAGCACATGTTGGGTAGTGAGAACCATAACAAAGTAGGTGACTATGTTTCTTTGATATGCTTTGTAAACTTAGAAACTTCTCAGAAATGAGATAGATGCATAAATTGCACATACTGTACATGAAATGAGACATTTTGTATCAGTGTGTCAAAATAAGGAAGTTTATTATTTAATCAGTTTCGATATTGATGAAATTTTGTGTAAATTCCACACATGAGAAGCCTAATATTTTAAATACGGGATTAAAAGAACGTTATGGCTACATCGTTCTTTCCGTTTCTGAGGATAGCAAGGTCTGATTTATTAAGATTAAAAGTCAGGGAGAATTATGTTGAAATGTAACCTGCAGTAAGGATTTGCAAGTTAAATAGAAAATTGTACTTCTTAGGTTCTCGGCTGATTTTGCACTCTGCAGAAGTAAAGAAAAAGTTACATCCGTCTGTATGGATTGTTAATTTTTATTAAAAAAATTGATGCCTCTCTCTTGGACGATTTTGCGATATCAGCTTTTATTACTGCCACATGCTGCAGTGCACAAATTGCAACTATTTTTTCCAATTTTTGAATGAGAGGTGTATTAATACAGGAATAATAGCCAAAATAGTACACAAACAACTGTGAGTACTGTAAGTTTTCACTATCTGCCACCAGAAAGTGTTGCGAGCTTCAGAGACTAGACAAGCTAATCGGCACAGAGACCTGCTGTCGCTAGGCGCAAGTGCAAACTACTTCGTAAGAGAATCTTTGGCCTGGGGTACATTCAAATTCCGCGAAGTTGCAATTTAAAGCGGCGTGGTGGCTGAAGTTGGTGAGAGGATGCAATTGTCAGCATTGCACAATAATTTTTAACAATGTTAAAATGCTTTATCTGTTTGTCAGAGAGTCGCCCTTCAGCCTTATAGCATCCGTCAACTTAATATAAGACGTAAGTCGTGTAGTAAGAATATACAGGTGTTTATTGAGACTGTAGGCATCACAAAATTTGTGTGCTTCTCCGAGTGGCAAGGTTTGAGAGTACGGAAATACATTGAACTTGTGGAAAAGGAACGTGGCTTACTATTTTGTACTTCCAGCAGATGTGTTATTTCCATTTTGTAGGTGTACAGCTTGCAATCAGGCTGAGAACGTACTGTGTGGACCCTACTCGGAATCCTTGTCAAGTACTTGAAATTGAGGCAAAGCGTTTTCATATGTTCACGAAACGTCGTTGGCGTTACAGTGTGCCCCCTTCATTATTTCTGGAGACAGAGCGATTTGTAGCGCAGTACCAGGCCTAGGTGAGGTGTCCATGTGGTTGAAAGAGTTGGAGAAGATAAAGCGTGTGAATGGGAAATAAAGGTGGTCACCGATCTATACTGCAGCACGATGTTTATGTTCGCTTCATATTTAATGCACTCTTCATTATAAGATGCACAACCTACAAATTAAACTCGGAGATGTTTCGTAATAGACAAATGTCAAAGTATTGGGTGCATATTATTTGCATGTCATCGTAAATCAGCAATAGTTTTGCTTAAGCCGTATGCTGTTTTCATTTTGTTTTTGTTAGTATTTTGCCTGCCGCTGTGGCCGAGCGGTACTATGCTGCTACGGTCGCACGTTCGAATTCTGCATGAGGCACAGATCACGGATGTGTGTGATGCCCTTAGGTTAGGCAGGTTTAAGTAGTTCTAAGTCTAGGGGACTGATGACTTCTGATGTTAAGTCCCATAGTGCTTAGAGCCATTTGAACCATTTGTTAGCATTTTGATGACTGTACTGTATTGCGTATGATGTAAAGTCATGTTTTGGAGTACTTTCACTGCCACTACCGAAATGACACAATTTTAGATACAAGCATTTGAAAGTAAATATTTGTTTTGTGAACTTTGCAGTGTATGTTATATATATCGAAATACTGGGTTATAATCAAGGCAAATTTAACTCCTTGCCGGCCGAAGTGGCCGTGCGGTCAAAGGCGCTGCAGTCTGGAACTGCAAGACCGCTACGGTCGCAGGTTCGAATCCTGCCTCGAGCATGGATGTTTGTGATGTCCTTAGGTTAGTTAGGTTTAACTAGTTCTAAGTTCTAGGGGACTAGTGACCTCAGCAGTTGAGTCCCATAGTGCTCAGAGCCATTTTTTTAACTCCTTAAGTTGGAAGTCTATGTGGTAAACTACCTAAATGCTATCTCCCACGCGCATTTGTTATATTTGAGTCAATAATATGCAGTCACATATTGTGTTCAGTGAGTACTGCCATGGAAAGCTGTAAGTGATTTAGAATGCGTGAAGGTTTACAGAAACAGCAGCAGCCACTACAGTGATAACAAATTATGGCACACACTGACAGTTACAGGAACTACTTTAAATATGTATATTAGGAGACAGTTACATTGAAAACGTCTGTGCTCCTTCTCTTACATTAACCAGCTGGTGCTTTTATCAAATACTTCAAGCAAAGCATTTCTGCTGCAAAAAGTGTGGACATTTTGTGTATAGAAACAAAGTTACATGGAACAGTTCTGTTCATTAAATAAGTTACTCAGATTTTTTACAACTGGACAATTTTGCTGTCATGGATGGCATAGTTGCACTAACAGTTTTTCATCCATCAAAAGCTGATGTAACAAAGTATAGAAAAAGGAAAGATTGTCATACTAATAGTTGTTTTACCTTCCATTTAAATGTAAATGTCACAAGTTGTCAAATTGAGCTGTTAATCACCGTTAAAGCTTTGTTGTGGGGTGGGACAGAAAATGCACATAGTATTGAATTTCCACCAACATTTTACAATAACTCTGCTATTTTCTTTTAAAAATATTGAATTCACACTAACAAAGCAATTCTCTACATATTATGTTATACGTACTGTAATCATTGAAGTAATACTTGCTGTGATTACTTTTCATCTTTTTAACAGGTTTCCAGTGTCTGTCCAAAAGGTCTGTTTTCATCAATATGATCTCTTGTCAATATAAAAGAGGTTGATCCAGAAACATCTGATTTGGCACAGTCTAAACATTCCTCCACATTGGTGGTGATGACTTTTCTTTGCTTAACTTTGTTACAAACAGCCTTTTTCGTTACAGCTGTGATGCCATCCACTGCACCTTTCCCATGTGATATTGCAAAGAGAAACCATTCTCAAGACACTCATGAAGTCTTGCATTATGTAGCACAGGTCAGAAATGGCAAGTTTGTTCTTAAATTGACCGGGACAACTATCAGAAAAAATTCTAATAGAGGTGAAGCTTGGAAGCTCTTGTTTCAGCTTACTTATGCCCATCTTCAAATGGGCATAGACTGAGTACTTGCCATGGCACAATTCGTTGCTCACAGCTGCAAATGACTGTAGCCTTGTTTTCAACCAAGCACAAACAGTGACCTCTGTAATGTGTGTAGGACTCCAGAGGGCACTTTGCATCTCACCTTGTCATTGCTGCATAGTTTTCTGCAAAATCTATTTGCAATACCACTTAATCGTCATTAACTGATGCTTTAACAGTTTTCATTGCATCCTTTTGAAAAAGAAGTATTCAGATTTTTTTTTTTTTAGTTGAGTTGGAAGTTCAGAGATAGCTTCATCAAGCATTACACTATCAGTAATCTGTTTGGAGTGATAACTCATGTTCGATCCATTGTCTCCAAGATGATGATCTGCATAAATCAAACTTTCTACCAGTTAGTGTGTGCATTCATTTGTCATGCAATTTCACTTTCCATGTCACATCAAACAAAATCTGTAATGTCAGTGTGAGTAGTTGGGAAACTACCTATTTTTCTCTGAATGGCTTCATGATAAAGCTGAAGCTAGCATGTTATTTGCACACACATAACATTGTGAGGCATTTCAGAATTTAGAACGACATTTTTAGGTACCAGCTCGTAAAATTTTGAAATCTTGATATCAGTATCTTGATTCTCTTGTGTAAAACGAAATATCCTTCCTTAACTGTCATATTCGTGTGATGTTGGTGCAAGCGAACTCGTATCCCAGTTTCATGGCCTACAGTACACTCTGTCTTTTATACCAGGGGTTTGCCTCCTGATTTCATCATTTGTGAAAAAGTTTTGTATTTTGAGCAGATTGTCACCTGTAAGTTGACAAGAAGTTTTCTTCTCTGCTGAGAAAAATCTGCTTTACTACTTTTTTGGTGTGTGTGTGTGTGAGGGGGGGGGGAGTTGCGGGCTTGGAGGAATAATCTTCTTTACCCAAGAAATTGCTCTGCTGAGGGACTCACGACATGTATAAGATCCTTACTGGGAAACACAGGTCTCAAGCTGATCTTCAATCAATACAGATTTTAACTCATTTTTCTTAGTTTCCTTCTTTCAATGTTCAAATAAAGATTTTTCACTGGAGAATGCCTTCATATTTTCCCGTCTTTTTTTATCTTGTTCTTTCTCTTTCTTTATGGCCGTTGTAGTTGCTGTCTTCTTTAAACTTTCCTTGAAGTTTTCTTATACCCTCTGCTGATATTATTTCCCCCATTTTGTGAATAAATAGTAAATTTTTATTTAGTGTAAACTATCAAGGCACTTGTACCAACCAACATAATTTAAAAATGACAGAAAAAACTGTCACGTGTAGGACACGATTTCTTTTCATATTTATAAATGGCCATTTAGTAATTGAAAGCTGCATTATGGGTTCCTGGATGTTTTTATTTGTTTTTCTTACTTGTAACCTAAAATACACAGAATTTCTATAATTGCTGGGTTACGTGGTAAACTTTTCACTTTTGTGTCACAGGTAGGACACTAAATGCACTGTTACTATTGTCAGTTACGGCATGCTTAATAACTTCCCTTTCTTTTAAAAACTGAAGTTTGTGACAGATAATGTTCTGCTTTTGAAACCTGACAATTAAAACAACAACAAAAAATCGCTGCAACCCAAATGTAAATAATTGCCAACACAAAAAGCAAACCTCTTGTTTCCCATCTGCAAAACTGCCAACTTTAACTCTATTTCCTCAACAAAGTTTGTAATTTTAATAATTTTTTCAGGACAATAAAATTTAACTTTTGTAGATGCAAAACAAACTATTTACAAAAATTAAAAAGCAAGCCTCAGTCTCACATTGAAATGGAACTGCCCAGATCAAAATTACAAAGTCACTTTTATGCCCACAATAGGCTCTCAGAAATGTTTCATAAAGATGAACTTCATTATATAATGCATTACATTACTGGCTAGTTTTGGCCTGTTTATTTGTAAATGCAGTTGTGTTGGTGAGATGTGTTATGTTTCTGACTGTCTGTGGTGGACATAAAAAAAAAATAGTATGAAGAAATTGTCTTAGCTGTGGACTCACAAATGTAGGAAATGAATGAAATCTCATTACGACCTTTTGAACATTTGAATAAGCTGTGTTTAAGGTGCAAATTTTTCATGTTCAAATGGATTTCAGTTGTGTGGGACTGGGTATACATTAACGGGAAACTTGGTCTAATGCATGGTGGTTTATTAAAAATCAGTGCTGAGCATTTCATTACTAATTTCTTCACCTGAAACTGTAACTAGAAAATTCAGTGGAACTTGTAAGTTGTGTGTTTGAATACTTGCGATGATTATGTGAAAACTATTTCTACAGTCAATATTATGAGAAGGAAAGGTGCTACTCACCATATAGCGGAGATGCTGAGTCGCAAATAGGCACGACAAAAAGACTGTCACAATTAAAGCTTTCGGCCGTAGGCCTTCGTCAGAAATAGATACTCTCCAGTCATGCATGTGTATCTATTGTTGACGAAGGCCCTTGGTTAAAAGCTTTAATTGTGAGAGTATTTTTGTTGTGCCTATCTGCGACTCAGCATCTCCGCTATATGGTGAGTAGCAACTTTCCTTCTCATAATTTTGTTCCATTCTGTCCTGGATTTCCAGTTGTATTTCTACATTCTTCATTTTTCAGGTGGCAGTTGTGTACTGGTGAAGAACTCCCCATGTACAAAGTTAAGGTCTGTTTCGAGAATGAGAGGTGTGTGTCGGGGATACTTGCTGGTGAACACTTTCCATTTTCAAAATCTCTAATGAGATCTTCTTTCTACTGCTGTTTCTCGTTCAGTGTGGCAACCAGGAGAGTGCGTTATCAGGTACTGCTGTCACATTTGTGTTTGAAGCATACTGGCTGTAGAAAGCTTGTACCTAATGCCATGTTCTTCCACTTTTGTGACAGGTTGTTACCTCAGGAGTTGGTATTACATGGTGTAGCTGGGGATTGGTGATAAAGTAAAACATCAGATTTAAGTTGAAATTTCTGGTATTTCCACCAAACATTGCATTTAGCAGTTGGAAGCTCAAAAGCAGGTAGACAGAATATACACATAGACAATGCCGTCAACATCCTGTGAGTTTCAAATCTGTATAATTTTGGTTTGAGACTGGAATATAAGCAACAAGTAATTGTTAGGTGCTGCTCAGAGATGAAGGGAGTGAAACTGTAGAAGTAGTAATGGTGGTCCACATACTAGAAGAGCTGATTACTTGTATGGGTAAGATAAGTTCTAATGGTACTTTGAACAGTGTACGTTGTTATATTCCTTAATTTTATTCTACTTTTTAGGTGTCCCCTTAAGAAACTGATAGTTGTCAAATGGAGGTTGTGACTCTTTTTAATTTTCAGATCTACATCTACATGAATACTCTGCAAATCACACTCACAAGGAGACGGCACGACCGTGGGGTCGGGGATTTGTTCGAAATTTTGTGTGGTGAAGGAGGACCCCTAACACCTCACGTGGTTAAAATATTAGGACGCACTACTCGGAAAATCCCGAGAAAAGTCGATCCAAAGTTTCTTAGGTGCCATATGAGTATAAAATGTTAGTCCATTTCCGAGCCGCCGTTTGGCCTACATGGTTAGTGCTCGGACCATTATGCCAGAGGTCTCAGGTTCAATTCCTCCTCTGGTACTTTTTTTCTTCTGTTGCTTGCAGAATTGCAGCGCATTTTTACAGGAGAATCATGAAATTAATTCCCGGGAAGATTGTATAAAACTTCATTCTATAATTCACCATCAATTATCGTCCCCAATATTCCGAGACATGATTCAATATTCCTGGTTTGCTTCAAAATTATCAGAAACTCAATGACCTCACACTTTTCATTATTTAGGGTGAATTGCCAGTTTTTGCACCATTTAGATATATTTTCTAAATTGTTTTGCAATTTGTATTGATCTTCTGATGAGTACATCTGCAAACAACCCATAACGGTTGCTCTGTTTGTCTCCTAAATCATTTATATAGATAAGGAACGGCAGAGGGCCTATAACACTATCTTGGGAAATGCCAGAAATCACTTCTGCAGTATGTTAAGATTGCCAGTAATTTCTGTAACCATATTACCAGTTTTGACATATCAAGGGGAAACCTTGAAAAAAATGTTGTTTTCTAAACAGTGTAACTCAAAGAATAAGATATGTAAGCCTATATAATGTGTACCATCTTTTAAGACAACTTTAGCAAACTTTTCTATGTATGAACCACAACAGCTTTAGCTCTCACTTTTCTTTTGCCCCCTAAGTGAAATAAACCATGCCAATTATTTGTGTACGTAATAGATACACATTACTCAAAATAAAACAAAGAAGGTTATTTTTTTCCCTGTAAGTTCTTTACACTGTTATCTTTAAAGTAGACTATTGAGAACCTGGTGCTGTCATAAATTGTGGAAAAATATTTAAATATGGCTATCAAAAATTTTGGAAGTGAATTCAGGGTTTTTCTTCCAACAGAAGTATTTTATTTTCAAAGTTAAGTCACAAGAATAGTCTACTTTGTAGTTAAGCATGTTTCCAGACAGTATACAAAATTTCAGCTCTCTATCTTTAATAGTTTTTAACTGAAGTGTACCAAAATCTGAAATAATTTAACTTTTATAACTTAAAGTTAAAACTTGCTTTATCTATGAAACCCACATGGCGCTAATGCATCCCAGGTCTGTATTCATGTTGTTTCCTGTGTTGTTCTTTCTCCCTTTTCTTTTTCACCCTTCTTCTTATTCTTGCATCTTTGGTGGCTTCCAACACTGATTTTTGTGCTTTGAAAACTCTCCTTCACTTAGTGGTTATTAGAGCTCTATGCATATTTAGTCCATCAGGCACTCCCATCAACCCCATCACATTAATCCTTGACACTGCACCATCATTGAAACATGGAACAGCATCTGGCACACGTATTTTCAAAGTATTTAGTCGTACTGGAACAGTTTTTGGTATCATTCCCATTTGCAACTGTTGAAACTTTCATTAGTATTTTGAGTCCTACCATGTAAACATTTCTCTAATAACCTAGTCAGTAAGAGATATACAGGGTGTTACAAAAGGGTACGGCCAAACTTTCAGGAAACATTCCTCACACACCAAGAAAAAAACTGTCCGGAAACGCTTACTTTCCATGTTAGAGCTCATTTTATTACTTCTCTTCAAATCACATAAATCATGGAATGCAAACACACAGCAACAGAATGTACCAGCTTGACTTCAAACATTTTGTTACAGGAAATGTTCAAAATGTCCTCCGTTAGCGAGGATACGTGCATCCACCCTCCGTCGCACAGAATCCCTGATGCGCTGATGCAGCCCTGGAGAATGGCGTACTGTATCACAGCCATCCATAATACGAGCACGAAGAGTCTCTACATTTGGTACCGGGGTTGCGGAGACGAGAGCTTTCAAATGCCCCCATAAGTGAAAGTCAAGAGGGTTGAGGTCAGGAGAGCGTGGAGGCCACGGAATTGGTCCGCCTCTACCAATCCATTGGTCACCGAATCTGTTGTTGAGATGCGTACGAACACTTCGACTGAAATGTGCAGGAGCTCCATCGTGCATGAACCACATGTTGTGTCGTACTTGTAAAGGCACATGTTCTAGCAGCACAGGTAGAGTATCCCGTATGAAATCATGATAATGTGCTCCATTGAGCGTAAGTGGAAGAACGAAACTAAAATGAGCTTTAACATGGAAATTAAGCGTTTCCGGACACATGTCCACATAACATATTTTCTTTCTTTGTGTGTGAGGAATGTTTCCTGAAAGTTTGGCCGTACCTTTTTGTAACACCCTGTATAATGTTTTATAACTATTGTAGCAAAGGGCAAAGAATGTTTATGGTTGAGTAACAGCCCTGTTGTAGCTAGACCTTGAATACTGCCAAGTGTACAGAGTGAATGACATGGGTTGTTATCTCTGGAGGATTTATAAAAGAAGGTAGTCTGTACTGCCTTTTTCATTCCCTCAAGGTCATTCTTATTTTGTCTTATGGCTTGTCCATAATGATACTGCAACCTATCTATTTCTTCATCTGTAAGCTGACCACGTCCACAAATTCCATTTTTTTTCAATTTTTGTGTCAGAATAAGGTTTGGGTTCACAGACTTTTTGGTACCCTTTAGAGTCTCCATCTCCTAGGTAAGATGTATACATCAGAACAATTTCTTCACTGACCTTTGAAATATCTTTACAACACCTTCAGATTCCATCTCTCCACTGTAACCACTAAAACTGATCAGACATTTATGATTTTCAGTTCAACTAGCACAGCCATGATTACTTGGTAACATTCCACATCAATGACTTTACCATTGTCCAAGGAGGTAGCTGCCACTTTAGGGAACTGTGGGCTCTTCGTTGCCAGGATGCATCCAGGGTTGGAGACATACATATATTGCTGTCATTCATGACTGAACTTTTCTGAACAGCATTTTTCATACTATAATTTGCTACTTCTTATAAAGTCTATAGAATAATTTTATTGTACCTTTCCCCATTGTAGGGGGAGGTAATTCAATAAGAGCACAGAAAATTTGTGCACTTTTATACCCTTTGCCTATACAACTCGTAACACAAGAAAGTTTAACATTTGTTATACACTCTCTGTTTAGTTACGCCACAAGTATAACCACATTCATGTAAATCAGAAAATTTACAAACAATTCTTAATTCTGATGCACAACCTCTTCTAGCATGTATGTCCTCTACAGCCTTCACACCACTATTGCTACATTCCTTACACTGCAAGGCTTAATTTATTAGTTCAGGTGGAGCAGAGAATTCAACAGTAACACAACCTGAAACAATAGTTGGTGTCTCTATTGTCAGCATTAATACTGTCAAGTCCATTGTCCAAATATTTCAGTTTTAGCTTCGAAGCGCTGGGAGTAGTTGAATCTGATTCAAGTGTTGTATCGCGTTGCATTTCAGTATTAGAAAAGTTAATCCATTTGGTAACAGATTTTCATAAGATTTACTTTGTTTGACACCGAACTTTTTAATCCTTCCCATTGCTTTCAAGTGGAATAAGGAACTCGTGCACATGATAAGAAACTCATGCACACAATTACTTTGCTGTAAATGAAATATTCACACCAAAACAGCAGCAAACAATGACTAAACTCCATGTACAAATAAAAGATAAACAAATGTAAAACTTTTGCTGGTTAGCCAATTTAAGGGACTAAAAATTCATAAAAATGAAACAAATGAGAGCAAAACTTTATTTTTAAAAGAGCTGACTGTGTTCCATGGGGATGTCATGGTGCGTGCAGCCACTTTAAATTCCTCTAATTTTGGTACTTTCTGTAGCCCATTTTCTTGGAAGTAAATGTTTTCTTATTCAGAAAACTACAGAGAATTTTTTAAGACATAAATTAAAAATCGATTTTTTGACAGTTATTCACGTTCAAGCCCCGTTAACTAGTACCTTTGGCTAAAATATACTAATGGTGTCTGCAGAGTTTGCATTGCATGCTGATGTTGGCAGTTTGTTGGTGTCGGTTGTAGCCAGTCAGATGATAATGTACAGGAGACAGTGAGCAACGTCAAATCTAATGATTTACTTCGGCAAAAGATATGAATTGATAACATTTGTTCTTAATATAGGGAGTTTCGGAGTAACGTTTACTGATTTTAATGCTATGAATTTTAATGTTGGTTACTGATTTTGTTACGTGGGCTGAACAAGAATATGGAAACACCTTGAGAATTCCGTGCTTGAACATAACTGCAGATATTAGCGAAGCATGTAAGTGGTGCTGTTGTATTGAGAGCAAACCAGCACCTGTGCAATTCCCTCAATAAGAAGTCATGGTCAGAATGGTGTTATTTGTAGTTGTGAAAACATTAGAGCTAGGTGACTCTGAATGTGGGAAAATTGTTGGTGCTCGTGTGGTGGTTGCCTTTGCAACTAAGGCAGCAGAAGTGGTTGGCGTTTCAGTATGCACCGTATCAGATTTATACCATGCTCAGGAAATGTGGAAAATCATCATGCGCTAAGTCGCAACACGTAAGAAACTGTGTGTCAAGTAATCGCGACAGGCGGACGTCGAACGTGATTGTGACAAAAATAAAAATGTGACAGCTACAAAACTCACCGCAGAAGTGAACCCTGTCAGCACAACAACATGAAGGCAGTCCATGAGCAGGGAATTGTGGGGCAAGCTGGAACCCAGAAACCACATATTGGTGATGCAAGTTCATGTAACAGGAAAACATGGTGCAGAACCAATAAAACAAGGGCTGTGGAGCAATGGAAGAAAGTTGTTCAGTCAGATAAATCTTGTTTCACACCATTTCCAACTTCTGGCTGGGTTTACATCTTTCGTATGCCTGCAATGCAGGTTGCTTGCTGTCAAGAGTGAAACATGGGAGTTTGCTGATGGTCAGTAGCCCTAGCATGATATTATTTGAAGCCCGTGGTTGCTGTGCCAAAGATTGTGACCATTTTGGCTGATCACGCTTATCCTGTGGTACGATATTTGTTCCCCAATGGTGATGCCTTATTCCAAGATGACAGGTCACCTGTTCACGCAGCTCACATCATACAGAACTGGTTTTGTGAATTTGAGGATGAAATGTCACATCCCCCCTGACCAATCGTAATTATCTGAACTTGCCTCTAGTTTGCATGAAGAATGTCACAAGATTCCCTTGAAAACTATAAAGGACTTGAATTTATCCATTACAAGGTGACTTGAAGCTGTTTTGAATGCCAACAGTTTTCCTCCACTGTATTAGGCGTGGTAATGTGTCGTGTTTGTAGTGGTTTCATATTTTTGTCCAGCCACTGTATTTATTTTATGATTGACAGTAATGTAGCTGGAGGCGTATTTTAGGTTGGAATATGATAATCTGCTTAAGAGTTGGTAAAGCCAGTGAATCTTGACAGGAAAATCAGATTGCCGTAATAGATTGATGTGCTGCATAGGCCCTGATATACAAGATGTGATTGAAAATTTTTAAGAATGGCCTTGTAATTGTTCAATGGTGGTACTTATATGCTACTGTGATGCATCTCCTTCAAAATAGTCCCATTCTGACAACATACTGACTCTAATGGTGTTTTCACTTTCGGAAACATTCCTGGAAATTTTTTTCCAGAAGTGTGTTAAGGACACTCTCCATATTTGCCTGGATGTTTTCAATCAAATCAAATCACTTCCCTTCCAGTTAAAATTGTAATTTAGGAAACGGGAATATGGGAGTTGTGAAAACACAGGAATTTTGAACTTGGTCAAGAATTCAACGATGGAGAAGGAACGATGAGCCGGACCATTGTCATGGTGTTGCACCATACTCCTGTGTTTCCACAATGCAGGCCTTTTCTTCCGGACCTTTTCGCAGAAATGCTAGAGGACGCATTTGTAGAATTCCTGGTTAATTGTCTGTCCTCCAGGGGTAAATTCGTGATGCACAGCACTGGTAGCATCGAAAAGTCACCAACATTGCCTTCACCTTTGACCAACTTTGCTGTGCTTTTTTTCGATCGTGGTGAACTTGGAGTCTCCCGTTGCGAAGACTGCACTTTGGTTTCGGGATCATATCCGTATACCCACAATTTGTCACCTGTAATTACCCTATTTAACTAATTTGGGTCATTTTTAGTATGATTAATCAGTTCTTGGCGCACTTCAAGTCGGTATTGTCTCTGAAATGAATTTTGCAGACACTTGACGCATGTTCAGATCCTCAGTTCAAATTGACTAAACTGCATAGAAATTTAAATTATGTTCATCAGCCATCTCCCTTATTGTACGTCTGCGAACAGAGTGCACTAAGTCCTGAACTTTCACAACATTTTCATTCATTTTTGAGGTGGAAGTACGGGCGGACCGTGGTTCATCTTCAAATGATTTGCGGCCATTTTTAAATCTGTTGAACCAGACAAAAAACATTTGACTGGCTCATACAATTATCTTCAAAAGCTGTTTTTAATAGTTCATAAGTCTCAGAGGCTGATTTTCCAGTTTTAAAACAAAATTCCACACAAACTCGTTGCCCTGTTTTACGTCCATTTTCACGCAGACAGAATCCGGCAACAAGCCCTGACAGACCCACACTCAACCAGCTGCCAGAACGAACTGAGTAAAGGAAATGCAGTTTCCTGTCAGGGGGCGTTCAAGGACAAGGCAATCACTCACTCCCCCACCCTCTGCGTGCCTGCCCGCCAAACCAGTAAGCAGTAGCGGACCCATTCTTAAAACTTTTCAGTCACACCTTGTACATTAGTTATTGTAGTAACTCCTTGTACATCTCATTTCCAAGTTTGCCAAAAATTCCAGTGATGTGGTGAAATTCTAACCTAACAGAACAAAATACCTGCTACATTTACAATCCATAGTAAATTATAAACAGACATTCTGATTGGTTAACCCACCGAACTCGAGATTTGTCGTATTTAATTCCCGTCATTCAAAATGTGAGTGGTTACCAACATTGGCATGCAGCACAAAAGCTGCTGACCCTGTAACTGCACTTTCACTACTATTTACAGGTGTGACACTAAACCTCAAATAGTTTAGTCATAATCTACAATCATTACTCGCACTGTGAACATAATAGAAAAGTGGCACAAAATATTGGGTGGTTATAATTAAACTTCCCTATTTAACAGGGAAACTATTTATCGTACGAGGACCAGACTTGGTAGCATTAACGTCAAGGACATCAGGACGAGAATGCAGAATCAGTTATATTGAAACATTGTTAATAAGCTGCTGCGATATGTCATACCACTACTGCTACAAAAGGGGCTCAATATGGCGTCCATCAGTGTCCAGAAGAGTCTGAAAGTACAGGGTTGCATTCTGCGCAGCAGAATGAAGCATATCTGTAGGTATGCTGGGTACCTCTTGATATACTGCACTTCAGATGAGCTCACGTGTGAATGTTCCCCTGGTAAACCCTGTCCTTCAGGTAGCCCCACAACCAGAAATTGCAGGGAGTGAGATGAGGCCAAGCATTTGGAAATGATTGGCTGTGACACACACAGTGGTTATGGTTTCTACAAGCCACACCACAAGTTGGGAAACGGGGCCAAATTTCTAGTAGTTTGCTGTCTAGTTGAGATTTCCACAAATGTTTTATTCGTATCTTACAGAAACTAGCAGTACGGCAATAAACAGCCTTTTAAACATGCCGCTAACGGCAATCAAGTAATTTATAGCAATACAACAATTTAAAAAACCTAAAGAACATTAATAAACAGGCTACTAAAGTAAATACAGAACTTTGTTAATAAGGTATGGTGAGGTAGTGAAGCTACCAACACCGCCATTAAAAAAATTAAACAGTTCTCAGCAAACACATGATTAATGGGAATAAAAGCAATATACAAACTTGGAGGAATTTAAACAAAATTTTAAACAAAAGTGTCCTGGAAAATCATTAGAACATAACAGATATGACGGACCCGTGTAAGGTGGCCACAAATCACCCACTCAGGGATGCTCAGGCTAGACAGAATACTGAACCATTTAAATACGCCCGTAAACACAATTGCCACTCTCAGGCTGGTCACTGCACCGACTTTTAGCCAGCGAAAACTTGTTATAAGATGGCTTAACTTGCTGACAGAATTAGAGTTAACCTTTTGCAAGGAAACATTACACCACACAGTCCTGAATGAGCGACCACATGAGCAACCAACAAGAAGCATGAATTTACTCATAAAGCACGACAGAATAGCGAAACAATTGAACTGCCAATACTACACCTTCCATCGGACAGTAACAAGAGGAGGAGGAAACATCACTGTCTTCAATTACACCGGTGCCGGGGACAGGAAACCCGGTCGCCGGAGGCCACAAGGCAGAAGAGACGCTGGTTACACAAAATCATTACTTAATAATTAAACCTTCCACGGACTTAACTTGCAATTATGCTGGAACAGGCAGTACACGACTTCCGATGGCAAGGATCCACACATCCGACCGCGCACGCGTCGCCAGCGTATCCAACACGCCACGGTCACGCGACAACACGCTCTGCCACCGGAGTTCACGTCTCTCTGCAACGTTGACGGGTAGTGACCGCTCCTTCATGTTAGGTGTCTCCTTTTAAACTCCAGTGTTGAAACGGAGTATTTAAAGAAGCTTGTTAACGTCCCACCAAGGCGAAATGAACAGCAGCTGCTCGTGGGGCCATTCTGTACACAACCAACCCGCGGGGAGCTCTTCCGTCAACTCGAGCCGCTCGTTACACTCAACCGACATACATCACGTGGCGACTCGGTACAACCGACCACGCCTGCTTTGCGCTGGAGAGCCACACTGCCCTCCCGTGTCCACCACACGAGGTTACAACCGGGCAAAGATCTCACTTCCTCCATAGCAGTTTCCCAGAAGCAAAAACGCAGATATCAATAGCAGAGGGAAAAGACAACCAAGCAGCCAATTAATGACAGACAGCATAGCAAACAAACATGTCAGGGGAAGAAAAGGAAAAGCAATGCAATCTAAACACAAGGTGTAGCACGAGTCGATACACGGCTCAGGCTGATAATTCGATCGTTTCCAAATGTGTTTCTTAGAAGCAGGTAAACTTCATGAGCAATATGCGGTGGGCCCCCATCTTGCATGAAAACCGTTGAGTTTGATGCATCTCTCTCCTGTAGGGCACTTATGACGTGCTGGTGAAGCATGCCGCAGTAACAATGGCCAGTCAAACAGCAAGTCTTTAGTCCTTGAGTGCCAACCTATTCAAAACAGAATGGGCAATGATGATTGTAGCTATGAAGTCACACCGTAGACATGTTCACAATACAGAGTATCTTCAGGCAGAGTGACTGGAGGTGAAGATATCTGCACTCGGTGATTCTGTGTGTTCATCTCACCAACCAGAAAACTGAGCTTTGTATGTCCATAGGATGGTCCAGGGCCACCCCTTGTCAACCTCAACCCTTGGGAGAAAATGGAGAGCAAACTCAACATGTCATTGCTTGTCCTGTATGATATGGATCTTGTACAGATACCATTTGAGAAAGGTTCAAAGTTTCTTCCATGTAGTGGGCAACATAATGTTCAACTGCCGTGACACGGCACGTGCACTGCTTGACAATCAGGAATTGCAAACAGCATTGGCAACAGCAATTTCATCAACCACCTGTGATGCAACTGGTCCTTGGCCTCTTCCCGAAGCGACGTCCAGTTGTCCAGTAGATTTGAACTTCGTGCTCCGCACAGCAGGTGGACAAAAAGGACCCTTCCGTAATCCTTCCAGCCAGCGATATTCTCGAAGTGCAGCTGCAGCATTACTGTTGTTTAGGTTATAAAGCTTCACCAGTAATGCCCTTCTTGCTTCATGCAAGCTCATGTTGACATAGTGCACTGTGACTGGTCAGAAGTGTGAAACTATGGATCGTCGGCCGGAGAGTCTGGAACCGAGCGACCGCTACGGTTGCAGGTTCGAATCCTGCCTCGGGCATGGAAGTGTGTGATGTCCTTAGGTTAGTTAGGTTTAAGTAGTTCTAAGTTCTAGGGGACTGATGACCTCAGAAGTTAAGTCCCATAGTGCTCAGAGCCAAACTATGAATCACAGTGACTGATCACGGTACCTGCTGGCTATAGTTGGAACTGGACGGTGGTGCTGTGACGCATGGAAATTATGCACCCCCATATTCTGGACATTAATGCTACCAAGTTTGGTACTTGAATGGTAATTAAATCAGTAAGTGGATCGAAACAGTATGGTGTACGTACTGTAGGACCTTCAGTACACACACCATCAGATTATTTGACTTGTCGCTCTAACAAAGTAGGCGAGTGCCAGCAATATGTCTCGTGGTCTTATCGTGGCGTGTTTATCTTCGGCCGTTAGGTCAGACGATAGAAATGCCACTTGCACGCTTAGAGTAGCAGATTGACGGTGACCAACTTTAAACAGAACTTGATTAATTTTCACACACATTTATTAAAATAACAACAATCATAAACCTTACTTAACTTTATTCTGGATGCTATTTACAATTGACAATCAGAAGTTCCTTTGGTCTTGGTACATTAATCTTATTCTCACATATCTCTTATACTTGACAAAGTGTCTATACATTTATCTTCATGGCTACATACAGGAATATGATAACCTTATTAGGCGCAGACTGAAACTTGACTACAGACTAATGCAGACTGACTAATCGGTCTGTACACTCGTTATAATACCTCGAGCGTTCAGGTATCACTGCGCGAGTGTGATCCGCGAGGAGAAAAGGCTCTATGTTAGCAGCAATATCATTGTCTGCATTACATATTAATACGCGGATCAGTGGAAGCAGAATGTGGTCCGTCTCTAAGACAGCGCCATCTCGTAGTGCGGAGACGGACGAGCGCTGCGCCTGCGCTGTTGTGCTTAGCGGGGCGCGCTCTAGTGGGGAAGTTGTGTACGTGCTGACTACGCGGAACTATGTACACAACAAACAGCATATCCAGACACTCTGGAATGATGGTGGCATTGAAACAGAGGATGACACACATAAAGCTGACATACTAAACACCTTTTTCCAAAGCTGTTTCACAGAGGAAGACCGCAGTGCAGTTCCTTCTCTAAATCCTCGCACGAACAGAAAAAGTCTGACATCTAAATAAGTGTCCGTGGAATATTAAAGCAACTGAAATCACTCAACAGAGGAAAGTCCACTGGACCAGACGAGACACCAATTCGATTCTACATAGAGTACGCGAAAGAACTTGCCCCCTTCTAACAGCCGTGTACCGCAAGTCTCTAGAGGAACGGAAGGTTCTAAATGATTGGAAAAGAGCACAGGTAGTCCCAGTCTTCAAGAAGGGTCGTCGAGCAGATGCACAAAACTATAGGCCTATATCTCTGACATCGATCTGTTGTAGAATTTTAGATGATGTTATTTGCTCGCGTATCCTGTCACTTCTGGAAACCAAGAATCTATTCTGTAGGAATCAACATGGATTCCGGAACCAGGGATCATGTGAGACCCAACTCGCTTTACTTGTTCATGAAACCCAGAAAATAGTAGATACAGGCTCCCAGCTAGATGCCACTTTCCTTTACTTCTGGAAGGCATTAGATACAGTTCCGCACTGTCGCCTGATAAACAAAGAGCCCATGGAATATCAGACCAGCTGTGTGACTGGATTGAAGAGTTTTTAGCGAACAGAACACAGCATGTTGCTCTCAATGGAGAGACGTCTACAGACGTTAAAGTAACCTCTGGCATGCCACAGGGGAGTGTTATGGGACCGTTGCTTTTCACAATATATATAAATGACGTAGTAGATAGTGTCAGAAGTTCCATGCAGCTTTTCGCGGATGATGCTGTAGTATACAGAGAAGTTGCAGCATTAGAAAATTGCAGCGAAATGCAGGAAGATCTGCAGCTGATAGGCACTTGGTTCAGGTAGTGGCAACTGAGCCTTAACATAGACAAATGTAATGTAATGCGAATACATAGAAAGAAGGATCCTTTATTCTATGATTATATGATAGCGGGACAAACACTGGTAGCAGTTACTTCTGTAAAATATCTGGAAGTATGCGTACGGAACGATTTGAAGTGAGATGATCATATAAAATTAATTGTTGGTAAGGCGGGTGCCAGGTTGAGATTCATTGGGAGAGTTCTTAGAAAATGTAGTCCATCAACAAAGGAGGTGGCTTACAAAACACTCGTTCAACCTATACTTGAGTATTGCTCATCAGTGTGGGATCCATTCCAGGTCAGGTTGACAGAGGAGATAGAGAAGATCCGAAGAAGAGTGGCGCATTTCGTCACAGGGTTATTTGGTAAACGTGTTAGCATTACGGAGATGTTTAGCAAACTCAAGTGGCAGACTCTGCAAGAGAGGCGCTCTGCATCGCGGTGTAGCTTGCTGTCCAGGTTTCGATAGGGTGCGTTTCTGGATGAGGTATCTAATATATTGCTTCCCCCACTTATACCTCCCGACTAGATCACGAATGTAAAATTAGAGAGATTAGAGCATGCATGGAGGCTTTTTGGCAGTCATTCTTCCCGTAAACCATATGCGACTGGAACAGAAAGAGGAGGTAATGACAGCGGCACGTAAAGTGCCCTCCGCTACACACCGTTGGGTGGCTTGCGGAGTGTAAACGTAGATGTAGATGTAGTTTCCGTGTTATAACTTGTTAAAAGGGGAAAGTTTAATTATAACCACCCGGTATGTCAAAATGTGAGTCTGTCTTGCTGCCACATGGTGAGATTTGTTTTTTTACCATGTGAAAGCAAGATGTATGCATAATTTGTACAATTTTTCATTATTCCTTGTGAATGTAAATAATAATTACAGAAAAGACTTTACTACTCGTGTATTTTTGTAACAGCTGAACATAGTAATTAATATACTGAAACTGCTGATGAGAACGTTCATAGTAATGATTCAGTCTTGTCGTAATAAATTGTTCATTTTTATGTCACCTTGTATTTTGTGATTACATTTTGTCCTGCAGCTCATTGCACATTTTCCTGCAAATATCCAGATTTTTCACATGAAAGATAATATTACACAAATAAGCCTACAAGTAAATTGGAAAAACTCCAGGACTTAAATATTTTGAGATCTATTTTAAGTGTACGCTGTGTTTTGTCGGAATGAGCATGGTTTTGTTGCTTTGAGTCAATTGAATTTAATCTGATGATGCCTACCAAACATGAACAGTACTCAGCAAACCAGTTAAGGGTGTGAAATCAACCTTTGTTAGGTACTATTTATTTAAATGCAAAAGTTTTAGTATCCGATTCTGGCAGTGTATGAAGCTGCTGTTCCATAGATGCAATAGTCCAGAGTAATTTGCTACTATTGTCCTAATAACACAAAAAAGTTTAATTTTGTGCCAGTAGGATTGATACCAAACATGTGCTTTATTTACTTACTTATACATGGATCATCCAACAACGATATAGGATTTGTCATTGTAATACAATATATATAATTAGGGTGAAGGGGAATATTCAGTACTAGCTGTTGCCTTTGACCAATTGTAATATTAATAAAATTAGGGAAATGTCGGATTTCACCCGCCTGCATTGGACCGTGACATTGGTATGGCAGGAATGCCCACTTCTTGCATTTACAAAATGGCGACAATGTCGTCGTTACGTACACGTGCCAACAAACGCGAACAAAAATTAAAGCGACACAAGACCTTCTTACTTTGATAGTGAAACTGAGAGGACAACTGTGGGAAATAGGGGGCTAGGGTGGTGACAAGCTAAGTATATAATGACACAGAACAAATATTTTTTTAAAAAAGTCTCAAGTTAGAACATAACACTACAGCCACAAAACCAACAGGAATCGTACACTTCACTCGACCTATATAGCTCAAACAAGTCCCTCAGTACCAAAAAAAAACCAACATCTACAACTCCAAAAAGTCAAACTGGACATTTCCCTTGACCTATATACCTCAAATGCAGCTCTATATACCTATTGGCAAACCACAAATGGAAATGCCGTGTGGCTAGGGCCTCCCGTCGGATAGACCGTTCGCCTGGTGCAAGCCTGTAGAGTTGACGCCGCTTCGGCGACTTGCATGTTGATGGGGATGAAATGATGATGATAAAGACAACACAACACCCAGTCCCTGAGCGGAGAAAATCTCTGACCCAGCCAGAAATCGAACATGGGCCATTAGGCATCACATTCTGTCGCGCTGACCACTCAGCTACCAGGGGGCGGACAAACCCGAAATAAAACAACAACACAAACTTCAGATACCTACATAACTTTCAAAACAACACCGAATCCGAAACCCCAACAACTTGAATACCCAAAAATCTCCGTGGTCCCTAGATCAGTCAACACAACCGAAATACCATAAATGTACAGGGTAGTCAGTGTGAAAGGCCTGTAAGGGTGTTGCACTGTGGACTGTGCTGAGAAATAACCTTTAAGGAAAAAAAAATTTGATACATTGTGCAGTTTCCAAGTTAATTAGCATTGAAGTTGGCCAACCAAGCCTTTAGAAATCAAAGTAGCTGCTAGATATAATTAGTATCGGTTGTTCTCATAGTGTCGATGGTAGTGCACGAGTCTATTCTGTAACAAAGCAGCCGAATTTTTCTCACGTTATGTTTTTCTTCCCCTCAAATTTTTTTTTTTTTTTTTTTTCAGTAGTGTTGTTTTTGTGACAACGTGCACAATACTAGAAATATCAAATATTAAAACTATGCTAATTTCAAAATACCAGCAATATAAAACTCAATTATTGTCATTCCTGTGTAAACTTATATCCCATTGCTAACTTTCAGATAAAGTAGATCAAAAGTATGTGTAAACAGTTGAAGTATCTAGGCAACTTATGCTGGAAATATGTAAGCAACTTTTGCACTCATTTAGTTTCAGAGTAATTTGCATTATTATCAAAAACTTGTTATTGAAATAGGATCCTATATTTTGGCAAAATAGACGACAAACCTATGAAAGGAACATTTCTGGAGCCATTGTAGTCAGTCTGCTGAGGGTTATGAAATGAGTTAAGACACATGTCCAAACATGTACTGCAGAAGAGTCAGCACAAATTACAACTTTCACAGTGTGCGGAATTTTATGTAACTTTTGTCTCCGGGAGACCACTCGGTAATTCAGTGGCTGTTTTTAATGGTGTATTGTGAACTGACAGTTAATCTCAAGAACTGTGTTTATCTTGAATAATGCTTACTATGACAAAAAGATCAGACTGTGAACTATCCAAATGATATTTACTATGCACATAGTTTTCATTTTGCTATGACTGTCTACTTCGAAGGACAATGATTTAAGAATGTTAATCAGTGGCTGGAGTTAAATGTCTGTCACATGTTAACTCGTCACATAATTGTTAGGTTACTGCTCTGTCACTTCGCAAGAACATCAGTTGGATGTAATGTGTGGCTGGCTGTTTCTGTGCCTAAATTACAGTCCATGCCACTCTCTGGCTATAAACTGTAGGTTTCTGATATCAAAGTGGACTGTAAATGTGGTGTGGACCACAGCATTTAAAATAGCCTAATTGAGATAATCAATTTTCAGTCAGTCAGGTTTGCAACTACTGAGGGCGTACTAGCACAGGTAAATACCATTATGCCTCAGACCTTTGGCTTGTCTTTGATCCTGCAACTGTCCCTTGTCCAGTTTTTGTATTGCTTTAAAGTTTGGTTTCACGAAACCAAACGAAAACTGTCTCTCATAGGCTGCTCGAATTTGCGCACGCAACTCCCTTGTAGGCTAACTTCAATGATAACTAACTCAGAAATGGTGCAATGTACAGAATTTTTTCTTCACAATTATTACTCAACACAACCTACCCTGTAACATCTTTGCAGGTTGTCTATTATGAGAATGGGATAGGTGGTCAGCCGTGGCCTTGGTGTGAAGGAGCCATCTCGGCTTTTACCAGAAATGGTTTAAAATCACGACGGCAGGATAGGGTAAACTCCATCTTCCCAACTGAGGTCAGTGTTTTAACAACAGCAATGCCACCTTTGGTTGGTCCGTATTGTATAGTGTTCTTTGATACACATACAATCTGCACCAGATAAGTTCTCTTCTTGTGGCTTTACAACCCTGTGTGGGTCTTTGCCTGATTAACAATTTCCTTCCATTCTGCCATCTTGTTTACCATCCTTCTCCATCCTCTGATTCCCACGTCGTCCAGCCATAACTTCTGGCTGTCGGTTTCCATTGGAAGACCTCTGTAGTTCTTGTGTCCTCCATCCTTAGGAAATGTCCCAACCAGGCTATTCTTTTAATTAGCCTTGCAACATAAGCTCCTTGTGTGAGGTGATCCAAACTCATAATTGGTCCTCGCTTTCCAGGTACAGTTATTTCAGATCCCTCCATAAATTTTCTGTAGTATTTTTGGTTCAGATATTCTGCGAAGTTCATCGGCGCTGGTTAGTAACTGTACTTCACATATATATGTAACCACTGGCCTAATCATAACCTTATATGTAGTCATGTTAAGCGTTCTGTTTACCATCCTAGATGTCATTAATTTTTAATGTATGATAACCCCTATTACCATTTAAACTGAAGGCTTTTGTTTCATTGGACATTGAATCTACTTTATTGATATTAGTCCATAGGTATTCAAAATCCTCTACATGCTGAAAATTAAAACCTGCTGCTGCCAAGTTATCCAGATTATTGTCCCCTGTTCTGTGGAATTTCGTACATTTAGTTTCGGATTCATTAATTTCCACTCCCTTATGCTGTATGGCTTCTTTCAGTTGTGCCACTACTCTCTCCAATGATGTCTTTCATCTACTAATAAATGCAGCATCATCAGCATATGCAGTGGTTCTTATACCCATGTGTCCAACCATTGCAGTTTTCGTATAATTGCTTCTAAGGTCTAATTGAAAAGCATTGCAGAAAGAGCATCACCTTGTCTAACTCCTTTACTATATTGAAACAGTCGGCTAGTTCCGTATCAACTCTCAAGATTGCCTTGGAATCTGCCAAGGTTGCCTTATTAACAGAAATTTGTTTGGATGGTATTCCAAGCAGTTTCATATCTTCTAACATCTCTTCCCTATTTAAACTATTGAAACCTGCTTGGAGTCCATATAGCTATTGTTGAGTGAATACCCAGATAATGCAGTACTAGTTGGAGGCAACTTTGACCTACCAAGTATAGACTGAGATGTCTGTGGATTCATTGCAGGAGGTACAAACACAGTTGTACAAAGTACTTTTGAACAGAGTTATGTGAAAAATGTCTTGGGCAGCTAGTTTGACAGCCCACACACAATGGATATAACTTAGACCTTGTAGCTTCAGATGAGCTGACCCTTATAGACGTCAGTATAGAAACGGGAATTAGCGATCGTGATGACAATGTAGCAACTGTGGTTATGAAAGTTAATAAATCAATTAAAAAGCTGGGAGTGTGTTTCTGCTAGAAAGGGCAGATAAGCATTTATTAGCATCCCACTTAGTGAATTGGCGTCAGATAGTTCCAGTAAGATGGATGTAGAGGAATTGTGGGCAAAGTTTAAACAGATTGTAAATTTGGATCTAGAGAATTATGCGCCTAGTAAGTGGATTAAGAATAGAAATGACACACTATGGTTTAGTAATGAGATTTGGAAAATGCTGGGGAAACAGAGGCTGTTGCACTCTCAATTCAAAAGCGAACATGCAAATGATAACAAGCATAGGTACACGGAGACTCGTGTGTCTGTGAGAGGATGTATGCACGAAGCATAAAACTACTACCACCATCATACCTTAGCAAAAGGTCTGGCAGAGAACCCGAGAAAATTCTGCTTTTATGTAAAATTGCAAAATTGGTCTACGGCCTCTATCCAATCACTTGTTGACCAGTCTGGTGCGGCAGTCGAAGATAGCAAAACAAAAGCAGAAGTTTTAAATTTCATCTTCAATAAATTGTTCATGCAGGAAAATCGTACAAATATACGGTCATTTGGCCATCGAACAGACTCCTGTATGGGTGACATATAAGCTGCATCCTTGACAGAGAGAAACAACTGAAAGAGTGGAAAACAAATGTCACCAGGTCCAGGTGGCACTCCAGTTCAGTTTTTGAAGGAGTACTGTACCGCATTGGGCCCTTACCCATCACAAATCTCTCTTCAAGTGCAAAGCCACAAGCAACTGGAAAAAAGTGCAGGTGGCTCCTGTGTAAAAGAAGGGCGAGAGAATGGACTCACAAGCCAATATCCCTAACATCAGTTTGCTGCAGAATCCTTGAACTTATTCTCAGTTGAAATATAACACATTTTCTTGAGACTGAGATGCTTATGTCCACGAATCAGCATGGTATTAGAAAGCATCACCCGGGCTAAACTCAGCTTGCCCTTTCCTCACATGGTACAGTGTAAATTATGGATGAAGGACAACAGGCTAGATTCCATATACCTAGACTTCCGGAAAGTGTTTGCCGTGGTGCCCTTAGCAGGCTGTTAAAGAACATCATGTGCATACGGAATATGTTCACAGATATGCGAGTGGCTCGAAAACTTACTAAGTTATAGAACCCAGTATGTTGTCCCCAAAAGAGAGCGTTATTCAGAGACAAGGGTATTGTCAGGAGTGCCCCAGGGAAGTGTGATAGGACATCTACTACTGTCCCTATATACGTAAATGGTTTGGCGAACAGGGTGGGCAGCAATTTGCAGTTGTTTGCTGATAATGCTGGTGTGTATGGTGAGGTGTTGAAGTTTGGTGACTGTAGGATGATAAAAGATCACTTAGATAAAACTTTTAGTTGGTGTGCTGACTGGCAGCGAGCTCTTCGTGTAGAAAAATGTAAGTTAACACAGATGAGTAAGAAAAAAATAACCATATAATTTTTGGATACTGCATTAGTGGTATCCTTGTTGGCACAATCAGATTTAAATATCTGGGCGTAATGTTCCCAAGCGATGTGAAATGGAACGAGCATGAGAGAATTATGGTAGGAAAGGTGAATGGTCGACTTTGGTTTATTTGGAGAATTCTGGGAGAGAGTGGTTCATCTGTGAAGGATATCCCATGTACGACGATAGTGTGACGTATTCTTGAGTACTGCTTGAGTGTTTGAGATCCATATCAGGTCGGGTTAAAGGAAGACATCAAAGCAATTCAGAGGCAGGCTGCTAGATTTGTTAACAGTGGGTTCAAACAACACACAAGTGTTATAGAGATGCTTCAGGAATCCCTGGTGGGAAGGCGATATTCTTTTCAGGGAACACTATTGAGAAAATATAGAGAACTGGCATTTAAAGCTGACTGCTACATGATTCTACTGCTGCCAACATATGTTGTGTGAAAGGACCAAGAAGGTAAGGTACGAGAAATTAGGGCTCATACGGAGCATATAGGCAGTAGTTGTTCCATCACACTATTTGTGAGTGGAACAGGAAAGGAAATGGCTATTAGTTGTACATATTACGCTCTGCCACACACTGTACAGTGGCTTTGGAGTATCTATGTAGGTGTTGAGTTCTGTATTATATTCATATGCCTTTTTTTTTTTGGTATTTGTCTCACTAGGGGAGGCCACGACGTTTGGAATGTGGATTTACTGCAAACTTTGTACACTCGTAGTACTCCATGAGGGCAACAAAATGTGTAAGCAGTAGCGCGTACTTCTCAAGCGTTATTGAGAAAATCGCAAGATAATTTCGGTCGTCAAATATATATCTGTGCAATGCCATTTTAACCATGAAGCGGCTGCAGCCGAGTGGTGACGGCACGGTAGCTCAGCGTGTTCGGTCAGCGCGTTAGCTTCCCTTTCGAATAAAAAAACTGAGCGAACAGATCTTCGAAAAAACTGAACGGGTGTCATCTGACGCCTGTCCTGGGGAAATTCAACGAACAATATAGAACAATTTTTTTTTATATAGAAAAAAAGTGTTTAGCGTTCAAGCCACTGGATAGAGTTCCGTTCGTCAGTTTTTATTTTTATTTTCAACACAGTAATTTTCTTTATTATTTATATTAAAATTCATATAATTGGGAAAATACGTGTAATCGGATGAAATTTTATTAAAGTTTCAATGTTATTTGGCAGTCTGCTAATTTTTATTATCACAAATAATGTAATAATCATAACTATCGACTAGTAAATGACCAAATGCATATTGTCATTCTGAAAATGTATGCTTGTCCGTGATTTGAGAAATCCCTTATATCTGGAAGGAGTCTGAAACTACTTGTTACCTCCAAGTTTTGACCAGCACAGACGGCTTTCGAAAGATGTACAATTAATCGTCGCTTTCGACATTACGAGTACAATTTGCAGGATAGTATTTTTCGTAAAATCATGGAAAACATAAACGGCACCGCATATGCAAGGTCTTTTGACGTTTTCAATGTAAAAGCATACCTCGTTACCATTTTCAAATGCCTCTCTTTCAGACGATAGTTTCGAAGCAAACCATGCATAACGCAGTATTTCCTTAAAAATCGGCACTGATAATTGGTTATGCAATATCAAGTGTATTTTAATAGGGTCTTCCGAGAAGCAATTTATCGTTCTCTTTCGATTAAATACGAACAGTTTTGAAGACACGGACAAGCGTACATTTTCAGTATCACTTTATGCATTTGGTTGTTTACTAGTCGATAGTTATGAATATTATATTATTTGTGATAATAATAATTAGTAGACTGCCAAATAACATTGTAAATTTAATAAAAGTTACACGTATTTTTCCCATTATATCAATTGTAATATAAATAGTAAAGAAAATGACTGTGTTGAAAATTTAAAAAAAATACTGACGAACGGAACTCGATCCAGCGACCCAGTGGCTTGAACGCCAAACACTTTTTGTTTTATTTTTATTTTTTATTTAAATACATTTTGTTCTATATTGTTTGCTGAATTTTTTCAGGGCGGAGTCCGATGACATCCGTTCAGTTAGTTCGTCCATCCGTTCACTCAGCTTTTTATTAGAAAGGGAAGCTAACGTGCTGACGAAACATGCTGAGCTACTGTGCCGTCACCACTCGGCTGCAGTCGCTTCATGTTTAAAATGGCCACACACAGATATACAGGGTGTTACAAAAAGGTACGGCCAAACTTTCAGGAAACATTCCTCACACACAAAGAAAGAAAATAGGTTATGTGGACATGTGTCCGGAAACGCTTACTTTCCATGTTGGAGCTCATTTTATTACTTCTCTTCAAATCACATTAATCATGGAATGGAAACACACAGCAACAGAACGTACCAGTGTGACTTCAAACACTTTGTTACAGGAAATATTAAAAATGTCCTCCGTTAGCGAAGATACGTGCATCCACCCTCCGTCGCACGGAATCCCTGATGCACTGATGCAGCCCTGGAGAATGGCGTATTGTATCACAGCCGTCCACAATACGAGCACGAAGAGTCTCTACATTTGGTACTGGGGTTGCGTAGACGAGAGCTTTCAAATGCCGCCATAAGTGAGTCAAGAGGGTTGAGGTCAGGAGAGCGTGGAGGCCACGGAATTGGTCTGCCTCTACCAATCCATCGGTCACCGAATCTGTTGTTAAGAAGCGTACGAACACTTAGACTGAAATGTGCAGGAGCTCCATCGTGCATGAACCACATGTTGTGTCGTACTTGTAAAGGCACATGTTCTAGCAGCACAGGTAGAGTATCCCGTTTGAAATCATGATAACGTGCTGCACTGAGCGTAGGTGGAAGAACATACTGACGAAACTAAAATGAGCTCTTAACATGGAAATTAAGCGATTCCAGAAACATGTCCACATAACATCTTTTCTTTATTTGTGTGTGAGGAATGTTTCCTGAAAGTTTGGCCGTACCTTTTTGTAACACCCTGTATATTCGACGACTGAAATTCTCTTGTGATTTTCTCAGTAACGCTTGAGAAGTATGTGCTGCTGCTTACACATTTTGTTGTCCTCGTGGAGTACTACGAGTGTACGAAGTTTGCGGTAAATCCGTGTTCCAAATGTCGTGGCCTCCCCTTGTCAGTACAAATATTTATTCCATGGTTGATCTATTAGGTGTAAAGCCACACTGACAGTCACCTTAGATATCTTCCACATATGAGACTGATCTATTGTATATGATTCCAGGTAAAACCATATATGTCACATTCAACAGAGAGATCCTTCTGTAGTTACAGCAACATGCCTTGTCACCTTTCTTGTGTGTGGACTGGATTACACCAGGTAACTTAAAATGTAAAAAGAATGTCTTCCCCTGCATATACTGACACCCATTGGTGGCACCTAAACTGTGAACATACTGCTATGCCCCTCGCACTACCTCATCTGTCTGAAAAACTGACTCCAGGGTTGTAAACATGCTACCACGTGCACGTCTTCGTGCCCTCCCCACAGTCAGTCTGAAAAACTGAGTCAGCATATCTCCGTGATGACTGAGATGTTGAGCTCAGGAGAATGGCAAGACAGTATCGGGCACCATAGAGCTGGCACAAGATTTTTTTTGGAAAACATTACTTTGTGGTCTCATGTGTGGTGTTAAACCCTTTCAGTATTAACTACTACACTTAACCCTCTTAGACAACCATTGACTGTCTGATTTAAATTGCTGGTGAAGAATGTTTAGCTGCCTTCTAAACAACTTTATTTTAGTTATCTCTTTCACCTTCTTCGGAACTTTATTCTCTGATAAGAAATGCTGTTCTGAGTGTGCCACCCCCCGCCCCCTCCCTCCCTTTTCATAAATGTATGTCCCGACTGACTCAGAAATTATTCCATGATTATGTATAGAAGTAGAAGTAAAAGTGAAATTCGTAGTAGTGTTTCCTCTGATACACAGTAGGGATGGTGGTTATTGCTGAAACAACCAATTTTTGCCTACATCTATTTTTTTTTTTCTTCACTAGTTTAACCTGACTGTTAAAACCACTCAAAATAACAGATTTCGGAAATAACAAATTTTCGGTTTTTTTATTCCTGTCATTTCCTGTAATGAACATTGTTATTTTGACTCTGTTTCGGTGTACATAGAATCAAAATATTAGATTAAATAGGGAAATACAAAAAAGTTAATCTGTTCATCATTCCTGGTTTTCTCAAGAGGTGATAAGTGGCTACATACTACAAAAATGTCACTATTTGGGCATTACAAGTAGTCAATGTAAACAGGATGAAAACAGCTTGAAGAACAGGTTTCTAATTTGTCCATTTTCCAGAGCTACAAGCAGATAAAGGCAGATCAGTTACTTTCTTTTTTCATTGTACGCTATGAATTGTTGTTAAGTTTTTGATTTATTACTGTTACCATAATTTCCTTCCTCTTTTATTATTTCATAGAAATGGCAGAGACAGCAGATGAACCATCGTACTGCATTGCTGTGTCACTGTGTAAAAATATTTCCAGCCAAGGCTCGGTTACACTGTGCGATACAACAGATGTCCTGTGATGACAGCAAGAAATTACTGTGCAGGCCATCTGGGGGCAAGCCTCGCACACTGCACGTACGCTCGTATCTGAAGACACGACTAACAGCAACAGGTATGTCGCTTTCTCAGCAATGCTGTACCAGTTCTTATGACATGTTTGTTGCTCACTTCTGTCAGCATTGTTATCAAAATAGCACTGATCGCTTTCACATTTTTAGTGATTAGGCAATATTTCAAAATAACGCAAGTTTTAGGAGTAAACATTACTCTCTCTCTTTTTTTTTTTTTTTTTTTTTTAAAAACGAAAAATTTTAGCACTGTTTCAATGGCTAATTGATATTTTGCATTTTTTACTCACAAGGGGAGGTCACGACATTTGGAATATGGATTTACTTCAAACTTCATACACTCGTAGTACTCCATTAGGACAACAAAATGTGTAAGCAGTAGCGCGTACTTCTCAAGCATTATTGAGAAAATCGCAACGTAACTTTGGTTATTCAAATGTATACCTGTGCGTTGCCATTTTTACCACGAAGTGGCGGCAGCCAAGTGGTTAGCACTCGAGCCCCGTAATCGCTGGGTCGAGTTCTGTTCGTCAGTTTTTTCTTTTTTTTTCTTTCTTTCTTTCCTTTCTTTTTCCTTTTTTTCAATCAGTCATATTCTTCACTATTTATATTACAATTGATATAATGGGAAAAATATGTGTAATCGGATGAACTTTTATTAAATTCAAACTTCCTGGCAGATTAAAACTGTGTGCCGGACTGAGACTCGAACTTGGGACCTTTGCCTTTCGCAGGCAAGTGCTCTACCATCTGACCTATCAAAGCACGACTCACGCCCCGTCCTCACAGCTTTACTTCTGCCAGTACCTCGTCTCCTACATTTCAAACTTTACAGAAGCTCTCCTGCGAACCTTGCAGAACTAGCACTCCTGAAAGAAGGATATTGCGGAGACATGGCTTAGCTACAGCCTGGGGGATGTTTCCAGAATGAGATTTTCATTAATTTATTAAATTTACAATGTTATTTGGGAGTCTACAAATTTTGATTATCACAAATAATATAATTTTCATAACAATCGACTAGTCAACCACCAAACGCATAAAGTGATACTGAAAATGCATGCTTGTCTTTGATTTGAGAAATGCCTAATACCTGGAAGGAGCTCGAAACTACTTGTTACCTGCAGGTTTTGACCGGCACAGATGGTTTACGAGAGATGTACAATTAACCGTCGCTTTCGACATTACGAGTACAAGTTGCGGGATGGTTATTTCTTCCTGCTACATAAGCAAGGTCTCACCGCTGTGCGAGTGAACCCTTGAATGATCCCCATTCTATTCTGATCCGAGCTCCTCCCCTCCTCCCTCCTCTTTCTTTGAAAGCCGTCTGTTCCGGTCAAAACTTGCAGGTAGTTTCGGGCTCCTTCCAGGTATAAGAGATTTCTCAAATCGCGGGCAAGTATACATTTTCAGTATCACTTTATGTGTTTAGTCATTTACTAGTCGATAGTTATGAATATTATATTATTTGTGATAATAAAAATTTGTAGACTCCCAAATAACATTGTAAATTTAATAAATGTTCATCCGATTACATGTATTTTTCCCATTATGTCAATTGTACTATAAATAGTAAAGAATATGACTGTGTTGGGAAGAAAAAACTGATGAACGGGACTCGATCCAGCGAGCTCATGGCTAACTACTCGGCTGCCATCGCTTCATGGTACAAATGGCAATGCACAGGTATATATTTGATGACCAAAATTATCTTGAGATTTTCCCAATAACACTTGAAGTACGTCCTACTGTTTACACATTTTGTAATCCTAATGGAGTACTAAGAGCGTCCGGAGTTCGAAGTAAATCTGCGTTCCAACTATCGTGGCCTCCTCTTGTCAGTTATTAGTAAAAAATAAAAATAATTTGTTATAACAGAGACCAACATAAAATCATAACAGCTGAATTATGGCAGTACGATAGCAAAAATGTGATTGTCTAACTCCAGAAAATTTTCGAGGAGATACGGAAGAAAGGAATCATTCCAGAGGAATAGAAAATAGCCCTTATACACCCTCTTCATAAAAAATGGTACTAAATCCGATCCTGACAATTATAGAGGGTATAGAGGGATTTCCCTGGTGGATGTGACCTAAAAGATACTGTCCAGAACTTTACTAGAAAGAGCAGAATCTCAGTTGGTTTTCCAAATTGGCGAGTATCAATCAGCGTTTTGGGGAAGGAAGATCCTGCCCTGAACAAATCTTAAAGTTAAGAAACATTTTAGCATATCAGAAGCAGAGGGTGAATCCATATATAGTGACTTTTGTAGACTTCCAAAAAGTTTAAAATTCCATAGAGTGTTGTTATTCAGTATGTTGGAGGAGTTTAGCTCGAACGGGAGAACGCTAAACATCATCAAGTAGATGCTCACGAATACGTCCTCTAAAGTCAGATTCATGGGTGAACTATCGGAACATTTGGAGATCAGAATAGGGGTCCGACAAGGGGGTGGTCTCTCCACCCTGCTGTTTTAAGTGTGCACCCGAAAAAGCTGTGAGGAAATGGAATGCAAGACCAAGAGGGGGAATAAGACTTGCAACAAATGACAAAGGAATCACGATAAGTGTTTGGCATTTGCTAACGATGTAGCGCTGCTCGTGGAAATGAGATATGAAGCTAAAGAACAAATTGCCAGGCTACAAGAGCAGGCAGGGAAGATAGGACGTAAGATTTCTTATGAAAAAACAAAGAGTATGACAAATATTCTAGATACTCCTAAGAGAATTAAAGTAGGAGCTCAAAAATAGATGTGGTTAGGAGTTCCAAGTACCTATGGGAATGGATTGAGTGGAACAACCTTGAAGAGAAAGCAATGGAAGCAAGGAGGACCAAAATGGAACTAGCTTTCTAGAAAATCAGAAACATACAATAAGAAAGCCCTCTCTTGGAACACCAAAATAAGGCATTATAACACAGTAATTAAGCTGGAGGCGCACTATAGAGCAGAGACACTAGTCATGGGGAGGAAAGTGCAAATGGAGAAATTGGAAATCAAAGAGAGGAAAGTTTTTAGGAAGATCATGTGCCCCAAATTCCAAAATAACAAACATGTTTTCTATAGAAACGAAGCCCTCTATACAAAGTCGGCGAGTTTCTTGGAAACCGTGAGGAAAAGGAGGATCGATTTTATGGACACATACACAGAAAGAATCCTCACAGACTAACTAAACAAATCTTTGGCTTCTTTTACAAAGAAAAGACTAAACCCAATTAGTTTAAGGAAGTGGAAAAGGATTTGAGAGAACTCCACATTACCGAAGTGATGTTAAAGAATGGTACAGCCAAGACCATGACCAAAGACAATACTAAGAGGCTCCAAGTTAAAATCAACACGAGGAAACTAATTCAGATATCGGGGAGGAAAGAAAGAAAAGATCAGATAGAATGAAGAACTATTGGGAGAAAAAGAGAGCACAAGCATCTAAGAAGTGATTGATCTGACGTACCGCAAAGATGGGTGATTCGAAGTGCAAAAAAAGATAGGACCAAATAAATAACGAACAACACCAGTTATTCAGAAGTAAACTTATGATATCTGTTTTAACCAGTTGGTTTTTCCCATTCTTAATACACACAAAGCAGACCGGTAGGAATATTCAATTGGCACACTAAGGATACCCAGAGGTTTTTTTTAAATAGGTCTTTGCAGTTAGCCTCACTGCTACTTTGTTATATTCCTACATCTCTTGGTATATAATGAGGCACAATGTACCAGAATATCACAAGGTTCAGAGTCTTGTCTCAGATTGTGAGCAGCATTGTGGCAGTTGGCTCAAGTCGTGACTTTCCTGCTAAAGTCACACCCTGACTAGAATTTGTCAGCTGCTTGGGGGAACTTAGACTGTGGACAGGAGAGTTCTTGCCATAGAGTTGGATTTATTCTGAACACCAGAATTCGTGATCTCAGATTTGTTTCAAAAGTGATTACTTAGCTACTATACATAACCCAGTGTACTGGCTACACTGGATCTTCGTGATGGTGATGGCACAATGGCTTAATTAGGAGGATAATTGTTGCACTAAAAAGAATTTACGGCAAAATAATGTAGGTGCTTGGTTAGCCACCAGAAGCTGCATAGGGTGTTAATAATCTAGTCTTTTGTTATTCTAAAATAAAATTCATTTATGTACAAAATCCTTTTTTATATTTAATCATGAAAATAATGCATGAGCAATCGTGCCGGCCATTGCCAGTGTGTAAACAAATTTACCACAATAATAATAATAATAATAATAATAATAATAATAATAATAATAAAAATCAATGCAATACAGCTACATCCAAACTTATATATACAACTTCAGAAATCCGTAATTATTGATACATGTTCAATTACCCGAAAGTTCCTAAACGCAATGTAACATATACCGTACAGTTAAAAGGAAGTGATGCTTGATCAAGGTCCGCGTCACTTTCATTCCGAACCAGACCTAAGGTCTGAGAAAGGAAAGATAATAATAATAATAATATAATAATAATAATAATAATAATACCTAAGGTCTGAGAAAGGAAAGACAATAATAATAATATGTTGAAATGTTGAAGTGTATATTAGTAAATGGTTAATCCTAGTCGTGGTGCGCAATTCCAGTTGTAAGTTGCCAATTTAAGGGTTTCCAAGGGCAACAAATATTTGATTTTCAATGTTTGATATAATTATTGACTGATTTTAAAAATTTGAAAAGCTGTCATAGTATACTCATTAAGAGGTACAATTTTATGTTAAGGCGAGCTGCTGGAAGTGACCAATGAAAAACTGGATTTTCTTTTTACGTAATTTGCACCCCTAAAGTATAAAGATTATGCCTGCAAAAGGTGGTTTTTTTTTTAAAAAAAAATTGTGAAAGCATTTTACAAGTTACAGTGTGTATAATGGAACCGTGCGCGGACCGAAATATAGGCAGATGTAAGCGCCCAATGAATTAGTTGACGAAAAGATTCGATGATTGTGTGAAGATTTGCTTAAAAGATGCACCAGTGTAAATAGGCAAAACGACGAGAGCTTAGAAGTTTGTGTTTGGAAACTGATACAGGTATTGAAACATCACTGTGGGGCAAAAGCTGTTGAAATAGCAACATACAATGAAACCCTTTTTTTTTTTTTATGATTCTGCATTTTACATTCTGCCAGTTTCTACGTTCATTTTTGTTGGTCTCAGCAGAAGTCCTATTCTCTCATTACAATCTTACCCATCATTAATGATTCTGTGTTTGCAACATTTCCCGCATTTTAAGTTTTCATTGTAGACCCTCTTGATATCTCCAACACTTCGGGCCAATATTTTGCAGACATTTCGAGTTCCACCCACCACCTTCCTACCTTCCTCTCTCTGAAACGGGAAGCAGCAACTAGGACCATATCTTTCTCCTCCCAGAATAGTGACTGTTACAATATTGCTTTTACTGTGAGGGAGCTTAAACATCCACTCTCTTCTTGTGGTCATCCACTCCAGGACCAGACGGTGTTCACATTCTGATGTGGCAACATCTGTCTCCTGAGGGCCGGCACTTTCTCCTCCATACATGTAACTGCATTTGGACAGATGGCCCATTTCCCAATTGCTGGCAAGAGGCCCTTGTCATTCCCATACCTAATTCCGTCGGCACACGGACCGTGCTGTCGAATGTTAATGTTGAGCGTGCCAATTTCAACGTGCTGCTGAACGCTGAGGAACGATGTGACTTGTGCATACGGTATGTGGGCCCCAACGTGATATACGCGATTGCAACGCATTCCAGTGGCAGTTGAGAGATGTTTCTAGTTCGTGAATCACACTGTTTATTAACGGGCGGGCGTTAAATTCCCACTTTAGCTCTATTAAAACACACATTTCCTCCATCGTCCACAAAAAGGGAAGTACCATGTCCAATCAATAAGGGCACAGGCTTATAAAAGTTCCATTACAAACAGTGCGGTACAAATTTTGAATACTTCTCTGCATAACATAAACATTATTTCATCATTCCCACATTTTAGTAAAACCCCAAGGTCAGTCTTACTTGATCACTGTTCCTACCCAGTATCAGAATCTTTGCAACATGTGAATTACGAAGTGTGAAAGAAAAAGGAGGAAAATATCTTTATACAATTGGCGCAATTTGTCCTGTAGCCAGTCGAACAAAGTCACCCCTCAAAAAAAGGTGAACTTATATACACATAACATCAAATATTATATGGTATACTTGTATTAAACTAATAATAAAGTATCAGAAACTAATAAAAACGCGAATGTTAGGAAAAAATTTTTTTGGAAGTATTAAGACGAGAACCACTGCCCCAAAAAAACAACTCGGAAGAGGACAGTGACGCTACTCATTACACTAAACCAACAACATGCGTTTTGAAACTAATCATATTATGTTCTCCCTTGCTCAAAACCTTAATTGTAGATATGTTACTAATTGAAGTTTAATTATAACAAATTGTACCAAGAACAATGTGTTTTGGGTGGATCTTCAGTGTGTCACTGGCTTCAAATAGCCTACTCTCTTAATACACAAGTCACAATAGTTCCTTTGCCACGAATATGATGTTTCTCATTATTTTATTGGAACGAATCACACAGTTAACAACAGGTTTTCCAGTGATTCTCAATTTGCTGGTGCTCAGAAAAGGCAAATATACATATAGGCTTGAAATGAATGCCAATATGGCACCTTACAACTCTGTACTGAAGGGAGACGGAGTGTGTGTGACGTAGGTGGCGTTGTGCCATCTCATTGGTCAACGCTCAGACGCACGCTCAGAATATCTGACATGCCAGATATTGCTCTGCACGTTCGGAAAGACTCCCGAACGTGCTATTCCGCGCTATGACGCCAGAAACTCGGCACGCTCAACGTTCGGATGCACGGTCCGTGTGCCGACGGCTTAAGCCTGGGCGAGGACAAGCACATTCCTTCCAGCTACCACCCAATTTCCCTTACCAGAAGCATCTGCAAAGTAATGGAAGATGGATTGTTAGCTGGTGTGGTGGGTCGAGTCTTGGACTCTCCTCACTAAGGCCCAGTGTGGATTCCATTGGCACCGCTCTGGAGTTAATCATCTCATCACCTTGTCAACTCAAATTATGAACAAGTGCCAAACTGTGGCCATGTTTTTTGGAGAAGGCGTATGAACCTGCTGGAGGATGGGTATCCTGCCCCTTTTTATCCATGAATTTTTAATAGTCCATGTTTTTAAGGTATGTACGGGCTCGACTCTGTCGGACAGCTTTATTCGAGAGAATAGCCATTAAACCTATTATGGATTTTTCCCTGCCAGGTATCTCATGCTATCTTTCCATTGATTACTTTGAAATCTATTGCAGCCATGAACAAACTGGTGTTCTTGAGTGGCATCTTCAGTGAGGTTTGATCATCTTTACTAGTGGACCATCAACAATGCCTTCACTTTTCTTCTGACAAGACTGCCTGAATGAACTTTTTGTGACGCAGAGAGTTTCTTCCCCTGACCTTCTCCCAGCCCATTCCTTCTTCCATTCGTTGACCCAACAAAATTGTTGAGACTCACATTTGACAGGAAACTCTAGTAGTCTTCACCCATCTCTTACCAGGCAGTTCGTAATACTCGCTCATTCAGTGTTATTCATGTTTTATGCAGTAACTCGTGGGGATCGGATTGGACTGTCCTCCTCTGTTTATACCGGTCCCTTGTCCATTCGAAACTGGATTGTGATGTATTTTGGCACTTACACAAAAAATTGTTAATACGAGTTGACAAGGTGACGAAGTGATGAACTCCAGAGCGGTGCCTACGGAATCCACACGTCTGTCTCTCTTCTGTCGTCTTAATACCATCCACCATTGTGTGATGTGTTTAGCAACTGGTGCCTTCTATACTAGTCCCGTTGAGTCATTATGCTGACACTGCTGACTTAACATTGTCCTACTGGCAGGATGTTCTCCTCGGTCATTACACGAGCTGTCTTGTCATCTATGCCCGGTCACCCATTCTACGCTCCCTTTTCTTGACGATTCCTTTGACTGCCAGTATGGGCTGCACCCATCTTCTGTGTTGCCTCCCGGAGTTAGCTTTCATTCGCTGCTGAGACAGCTTTGCTTTACACTCCCTACCACATTCCCTACGGGTGTGAACGCTTCACTGCCCCGGCTTCGTACAGAGGTACCTGTTCATTCGCTTACTAAGGACATTACTTCTGGTCTATCGGTGAATCGCAGAGACTTTCTCGCACTTCACTTGCAGCTTTGGGACAGTGTCTTCAACTACACCTACGGTTCCGAGAATGACTAAGGTGTTCGGTGTGCTTTTGTGCTTGGCGACGATCCTTCTCAATTTCGGCTCCTCGAGCAGTGCTAGATTTTTTACTGCGGATCTCTACAGCCATTACCCGGCCACTGGCAACATGGGCTGCCAAATTGTCATCTGGTCAGATTCTCTCGGTGCCCTTAAGAGTCTTCGCGCTCTATATTCGGTCTACCCTGTAGTACAACAGATCAGAGAGAGCCTCCACTCGCTTACTGTGACGAGAGTCAAAGTGGTGTTCCTGTGGGTTCCAGGTCCTGTCGGCGTGCGAGGGAATGAGGCTGTCGATGCTGCTGCAAAGGCTGCAGCTTACCTCCCTCGGCCTGCTAGTCACTCTGTTCCCTCGGACGGTCTTTGTGTCGCTATATATCGGCGTGTACTATCACTTTGGAGTGCACAATGGTCTTTCCTCCTGGGAACAAACTCGAACACATTAAACCTCTCCCAACATCACGGTGAACTTCCTCTCAGCCCTCGTGTCGCGAGGTGGTCATTCTAGCCCAGCTGTGTATAGGACAGGGGTTCCCAACAAAATTTTCTCGAGGACCCCCTTATCGAGCATGATTGATACCTTGTCATATCACAGTATCAAGTACCTAAAGGGCCAAATTGAGAGTCTTTTTATACATTTTCTATTTCTGGTACTTAGAAAAAACATTGACATACTCATTATTGAAAAAATATTGAGCTTAAAACTTTTCAATTTAGCCATCATTGTTATTGTTAAATTTTTGATTATTGCTCAAAATCGTTGTCTTCAAATCTGGGTGTTTAGTATAACAAACTCCTTTTAAAAAAATAAAAATTGAGTATGAACTGAAAATGATGGTAAAAAATTAAAACTGAGTGACCTACTTGCTTGAACATCAAATGCATTATCTTTCTCTTCATATGTAGGCCTTTCTCGTTTTAACAAACCACTTTTAACGAATGGTCCTTTTTTTATAATGCGAACTGTAGCTTCCGCAGAAAACAACACTTTACAAACACTACAGTTTTAATACAGAATATTGAATATGTAAACAACACAGTCTGTGAAAGCACTGGCAATAAATTAACAATGGCCGATTGTCGTCTGAAATGAGAGTTTCTGTGTAAAGTGACTGTCAGTTGTCAGCTGCAAAGAGGCAGCGCACGCAGTCTAACGGTATACAGCAGAACTTCAAATTCTAGTTTTGCCCTAGAGTGTGCTAGTCTCAGTTGGCTCTAGGAAGACGCTAGACGCAGAAGTTAGCGTTCGCTAAAGCTCTGCTCATGCAGGAAGCAGCCAAAACAAAAAATCTGTTATCATACGAAATATATTTAATATACTTTTTTATTCTAATAGCATTTTGCGGACTCCTCTGGCATAGCTCGCGGACCTCTGATGGTCCGCGGACCACCTGTTGGGGACCACTGGTATAGGACCCTGTTGCTTTGTCACCACCATTAATTAAGTGGCGACCCTGCTCCACTCTGTGCCTACTGCTCTCAACCCTTTACAGTGCACCACCTCCTGATCCAGTGCTAATTTTTTAACTGTTTATGTTTATGTCTGTTTTCCATCCACTTTGTCAGCTGTTTTAGTGGATGACACATGTTTGTTGATCGTGTCTTACTTCCTGTCCGCCACAGCAGTATGACAAAGTAAATTTGACCTCTCCTGCCACCTGTGGGGTGCTCCACCACCTCAACGAAGTTTTGAGAAATTTTTTCTCAGGGGTGTCCTTGTCCTTAGCTGCTCCTTTTTTATTTAAAATTGCGTGATTGGATTTCTGCCTTTTTTGCCTCAGATTTGTTTTTTTATTTTGTTATGAGACAGGTGCCTTTGGACTTAGCAGTTTTGTGGCCCAACGTACCAATTAAAAACTGTTATTAAACTGACATTGATACTCATAAAATAGTAATGATGGCTCTTTCATGATGACCGTGCAAAGAGTGAATGCAGTGTGGTATCAGTTGTTCGTGTCTCATCTCCCGTAACAGCTTATTAGCATGTCACAAACATATGTCTATTAAACAAGTGTCCTAGTCAGTCTTTGAGTAATATACAAATTGTGTACAATGTATCGGTAAGGTTAGATCCCTCTCCAAGTAAAGCACGGTGTGCAGGACAGACGTACGTTGAGTGATGGAGCATAGCCATCTGGAGATGCTGGTTTTCAGGCACTCCAGTTGTGTAATTCAGAATAAGACATAACTTGGGAAATAAATGTTGATGTAAATATTCAATTCCCATTCTTGGCATGAAGTCTAGAAGAGCGTAGCGTTCCAGAGGAGTGTAAAAGGGCACAGGTCATCCCCGTTTTCAAGAAGGGACGTCGAACAGATGTGCAGAACTATAGACCTGTATCACTAACGTCGATCAGTTGTAGATTTTTGGAACACACATTATGTTGGATATGGAGCAGGACTTTTCTGGAGACTAGAAATTTACTCTGTAGGAATCAGGACGGGTTTCAAAACACACATTCGTGTGAAACCGAGCTCAAGCTATTCGTCCACGAGACTCAGAGGGCCATAGACACGGGTTCCTAGGTAGATGCCATGTTTCTTGACTTCCGCAAGGCGTTAGATACAGTTCCCCACAGTTGTTTAATGAACAAAGTAAGAGCATATGGACTGTCAGACCAATTGTGTGATTCGATTGAAGAGTTCCTAGATAACAGAACAAAGCATGTCATTCTCAATGGAGAGAAGTCTTCCGAAGTAAGAGTGACTTCAGGTATGCCGCAGGGAAGTGTCATAGGACCGTTGCTATTCACAATATACATAAATGACCTTGTGGATAACATTGGAAGTTCACTGAGGCTTTTTGCGGATGGTGCTGTGGTATATCGAGACGTTGTAACAATGGAAAATTGTACTGAAATGCAGGATGATCTGCAACGAATTGATGCATGGTGCAGGGAATGGCAATTGAATCTCAATGTGGACAAGTGTAATGTGCTGCGAATACATAGAAAGAAAGCTCCTTTATCATTTAGCTACAATACAGCAGGTCAGCAACTGGAAGCAGTTAATTCCATAAATTATCTGGGAGTACACATTAGGAGTGATTTAAAATGGAATGATCATATATAAAGTTGATCGGCGATAAAGCAGATGCCAGACTGAGATTCATTGAAGGAATCCTAAGGAAATGCAATCCGAAAACAAAGGAAGTAGGTTACAGTACACTTGTTCACCCACTGCTTGAGTATTGCTCACCAGTGTGGGATCCGTACCAGATAGGATTGATAGAAGAGAGAGAGAAAATCCAACGGAGAGCAGTGCGCTTTGTTACAGGATCATTTAGTAATCGTGAAAGCGTTACGGAGATGTAGATAAACTCCATTGGAAGACTCTACAAGAGAGACGCTCAGTAGCTCGGTACGGACTTTTGTTGAAGTTTCGAGAACATACCTTCACCGAGGAGTCGAGCAGTATATTGCTCCCTCCTACGTATATCTCGTGAAGAGACCATGAGGATAAAACCAGAGAGATTAGAGCCCACACAGAAGCACACCGTCAAACGTTCTTTCCACGAACAATACGAGACTGGAATAGAAGGGAGAACCGATACAGGTACTCAAGGTATCCTTTGCCACATACCGTCAGGTGGCTTGCGGAGTATGGATGTAGATGTAGATGTAGAAGCATGCAGTATCAATAAATGGGTGCAGAACTAGTGTGGTTGGTTAACTTTGCTATTAATTCAGACAGAAAAGAAGTTGTGAGCAATAAACAAAGGCTGTGGTTGCACTGTTCTCGAAATGTTTCAGTTGTTGCGTGCCTTGCAGAAAATATGTGTGAATATTTGAATTGAATTTATTGAGACATCATTGTGGCATGTTGTGTATGGCATACAGATTTTTATGGCAACTTGAAGTGGTGTTTAGGTTCGGCTGAGAGAGCTCATCTAAAACTTATTTCCACATCCTGCTCTGTATCATATTGTACGTACTTTCTTTTTACTTCAAGTAATGCCTTGACAGATAAGTCACCAGGTCTGGATGGAATCGCAATTTAATTTTACAGAAAGTACTGTGTCGAATTGACCCTTTATCTAGCTTGCCATTTTCTTACACAATATCGTGTGAATGGGGCGTGAGTCGTGCTTGGGTAGCTCAGTTGGTAGAGCACTTGCCCACAAAAGGCAAAGGTCCCGAGTTCAAGTCTCGGTGTGGCACACGGTCTTCATCTGCCAGGAAGTTTCATATCAGCGCACACTCCGATGCAGAGTGAAAATCTCATTCTGGAAACATTCAGTCTGTTTACACCAAAGAGAACAAAATTATTTGGACCGTGCATAGTAGCTTCATGGAAGTAGTGAAGAATGTGATACAACCTGTCTCCTTCAATCGTTGAAGCTATCAATCTTTATTTTAATTAAAAGTGTAGGGGCGCTACTACAGAAGTGCAATTTTGGGTGGAAATGGCTCTGTTTGTTCACAACATCAAACATGTTTAAAAAACTAGACAATATCAAACCAGTGTGGTAATATAGGGGTCACCATGGGATTGTAAATGGCAGAATTGTACATGGAATTTTTTAAATTGCCATGGTATATTCTTTGTCTTTGTCAATTCTTAACAAAATTACAGCCTTCTAACCTGAATTAGAAATTTAGTTGTTATAGGTATGTCGACACAACCTTTGTGATAATTTTGGAAACAGCAGATGACCTCACTGCTCAGTGCAGAACTACAGTGTTGCAGTCTTCACTAAACCCAACTATTCTATACAAACTATCTTTGAGCATTGTGTGTAATGTGACAATCGTACTGTAAACTAAGGGAATTATTATAATTGCATAGGGTTTTGTGGCTAGAGTCGGCTAACATAAGTTTTCTGTATCATACTGCGTCATAATGTAAAAAACTTTGTTGGAGAAATCAACCTGTCAGCCACAGTCAGTGGCCTTCTTCTGGATATACGGATGCGCTTAGCTGTAAGGAGTAGCTTATACAGTGAAGCTCCTATTTTATGTTTTCATGTGGTCCAGGCGCGTGCCGTATGATTGTTCACCTACCTGGGTTACTTCCCTTCAAGTGGACTCTCCCAACATTCCATTGTTTTGTTTATCTCAGTAAAAATGAATATTCAATAAGTTAATAACCTATGCTTCACTGAGTTTCATTTCGATATATTCACTGCGGCATACAGCAGGCGCAGCTAACAATTGTACGGCACTGCTGACAGACTTTTTGAACAACCCCATACATAAATTTGTGGTAACGATTTTCATGAGTTCTTAAATTACAAGGTGTACAACTTTGCTTCCACCGTTTTTCTCCCAACATTTGAGGCTTCAATGAAACAAATTGGTTACACATGTATTGTTCAAAGTATTTTCCATCACTGGCCGCTACTTTCTCCCATCTTTCGGGCAGTATACGAATCCCGCGTCGAAACAATTCTTCGTCTTTTGAAGCGATCCACAAATCGATCCAATTTGTGACCTCTTCATGAGATCGGAAGTGTCGGTCAGCCAGGCCATGCGCCATCAATCTAAACAGGTGACAGTCAGACAGATCAATGTCTGGAGAATACGGTGGGTGGGGTAGAACTTTCCATTTTAAAGTTTCCAAGTATGTTTTGACCTCTTTTGCAACGTGTGTTTGAGCGTTGTCGTGCTGCAAAATCACCTTATCGTGCCTCTCGCTGTATTGCGGCCGTTTGTCTTTTAATGCTCTGCTCAAACACATTGATTGCGTTCCATATCGAGCACCAGTCATTGTTTCACTTGGTTTTAAAACCTCACGGTACACGATGCCGAGCTGGCCCTACCAAATGCAGGGCATGATCTTGGAGCTGTGATTATTCGGTTTGGCCGTCAGTGTGGAAGCATGGCCGGGTTATCCCCATGGTTTTTTGCATTTAGGGTTTTCATAATGAACCCATTTTCCATCCCCTGACACAATGCGATGTAATAATCCCTTCTGTTTTTGCCTCTGAAGCAACTGTTCAGACACAAAAACTCTGTTGGACGTCTCTCGGTTTCAGCTCACACAGGACCAGAGTTCCTTCTTTCTGAATCGTGCTCATAGCCTTGAGACATTTTGAAATGGCTTGCTGTGTCACTCCCACTAATCGTGCCAATTCTTCTTGAGTTTGACACGAGTCTTCACTCGGCAATGTCTCCAATTCTGCATCTTCAAAAACATTCTCTCTTCCACCACTATGCCGGTCTATGACGTTAAAATCACCATTCTTGAAGTGTTGGAACCACTCACGACACATTCTTTCACTAATAGCGTCCTTACCATATGTACTTGAGAGCATTCAATGAGACTCAGCTGCTGCTTTCTTCGTATTGAAAAAAAAAAAAAAAAAACAGTAACACCTCCCGCAATTAACGGGAATTAGGCTTATAAACTGACATTTTCAGTCAGGAACAACTTTATGATGCAGACACAAATCGGCTAATGTTTGAATGAGGTTATGTTGACAGAGGTGCAAGCTAACTGCCCGACGTCTGCGATCTGTTTCTTTCGACCGCTGCTAACCGTTGTCGCCACCTGTGGGCAAACAGCAGAAGCAAAGCTGTACACCTTGTACAGATGTGTAACAGCAAGTAAAAAGTCACAGTTGAAATTGATGTCTAGGTACAAGGTAATCGAGCATGTTTTCCAACATGCTATGACCACAGTTTATGTGTTAAAAATGTGTGTTCTTGAGAGATCATCCTTTATGCTCACCCAAAGAAAGCAAAAATTAATGAACATTTTGAATTAAACCAAAAACACCACAGTGCCTAAGTGGTTAAATGAAAAGCATAAATGCAGATATCTGCTTAGTGACATACTTTGTCACCGTTGCTATTATTGTTGAATGCTTTTTTAACGAGCCACACTTCAGATGCATGCCACTGTTAAAGTATTAGGCTTGATGAGAGAAAGGAAGATGTGAAATTATCAGTTCCCCACTGACGTTACAAGCTTATTAGAAGTCGACTCAGGGAATTACTGTACACTGTCTAAAATAAAAAATAAAAAATTTGAAAGAAAACTCGGATGCTACAGTTTCGTTTCATGACCTCTATCACTGCTGCCAATCTTTATGATGTACAATGTGTGGTGCAAAGTATATACAAGAGTAGTGTATGCAGTTGTTGCAATTGTGTCGTGTCAGATTTGAACACGAAAGTCTTTAAATTGTGCTGTTGCAATACTATTGTTCTGTTTCCGTATGACAACTCTGTCATAGCACATCATCAGCACAAAAAGCATATTTTCAGCATTTCACAAATGCTTTCACCCCTATCTGCACTCCTCTCACTGAAGGGCCACTCCCCTCTCTCAAAACATACATTAGGCAAGCTCATATTTACGTGTGTTAGTGTGGTGTGGTTGCTGCGCTGACTATTGGGTGACTTAAAATGTCGACAGCCGATGAGAGTTCACTAGCCAGAAATGAGTGATGTTTCCTTAGACACTCAGTGTTTGAATTTAAAAGGGTGACGATTGATACTGCTGCTGAATACAATACATTGGAAATACAGTACATGCAAAAAGATTAGACTGAGTTACAAGTGGCTTAAGAACAGATGGTGGTTGGGCCTCTTCGTCACGTATTGGCTCAGTCCGAAACACTCCGCATCAACTGTCTCCTCTTTCAGTTACTGCTGCAATGTAGCAGTAGCTTTATCATAATTAATTGCGCTGTAAAGCTAAATGTTGCAAGTTGTGTTGGCAACACCAATTGTGAACTGCCATTTCCAGTCTCACTTCTCTCCTCTCCACAATGGCCTCAAATATTCCTTTAATGCAGTTGCCACCCGTGGTGGGAACCATCTTTTTTTTTTTCCGCCACTTATAACTCATTCAGTCACGTCAAATGTCAATAGGAAGAAAACAGAATGAAGTCAAGTGAGACGTCGAGTAAGAATTTAAAATTGAGATAAACGTTAATGGGAAGAAATGTAAAATCGGGAAGTTTGTAGCAATGATCTTATGAGTTTTTTGACAGGGGCTACAAATTTATGGCATAGAATCGCGAAAAATGTAAAATTGGAGAATGTAATATTGAAGTTCCACTTTATATTGTCATTGCTGCTCAATGAGCATGATGCGAAGTCATAATTTTGAAAGGCCGTAGTTGTGATTGGTCGCTTGAGGTGAAAGAAGCAGGAACTTTATTATTATTATTATAGTTTGCTAGGTGGACGGAGTGGGAATATGCTGTTGTGCACTGCTACATGGATTGTTTGTGATGCCTGGAGCTCATCAACGTATGAGTGGTTTTCCTCTTACTGGACGCAGGCCACGAGGTGGCAGCTGCTCAGCAGTAATGGTCGCGTTAAGTGTCTTTAGTGCTGGTGCGCAGCCTGCATCCAGTAAGAGGAAAGCAGGGGCTCACACCCCATTTGCTGATGGGCACCAGTCATCATAAACAATCCAAGTAGCAGTTGACAACAGCAGATCCCCACTCTATCCACTGTAAACAACCTATAAGAAAAATGTAACCACTTCTTCCGCCTCGAGTGACCGATTGCAACCAAGATCTTTCAAAATTATGACATCACATTGTGCTCAGTGAGTGGCAATGACAGAATATAAGCAACTCCTCACAACTGAGCACATCCGTAGACCCAGGAGGAGGCCACTGTAACCGTGGCTGAAACGTGATTTTCCAACTTCCCCTCCCCCAATTACGACACGGTATGATATTCGGAAAAATATGTCCCAACATAAGGCAGTTATTGTTTCCTTGAGTTTTTCTATCTGTTATTACAGACTAGAATTCTTACAACTCTGATCCATAGTCGTTGTCCATTATGCAGAAATCTCATTCTGCTGTAGTCAGTAATATGATTGGCCTGTAAGTTTAAAGAATAGGAAATTAATTATGATTGAGGAATATCTGCAACAGACTGGTGCAAAGGTACAGCTGACTTAGTGTCATGACATTAAACAACAATCATAATGTGAAAGACTACAGTTCTGTATGATGCAGAATTACTTAGAAACTATTGTTTTTAGAATGTTAACTACTGTTTTTTTTTTTTTTAAGCGAGAACTGGAGCATGACTGACAAAAGCTGATTGCAAAAATATTGCTCTTTTTTTAATATCAAGCTCTAGATTACACATTCCCAAAATGGTCGATATCGACCCCTTGGGATCGATATCGGTTTCCTAGGGGTTGACATAAACGAAAACTTATTTTGGGGGTCGACGAGGTCTAAAAATCGACCCCTATTAAATTAACACAAGTTCTTATTTAAAACTTTCAAGATACGTAGGTACTGTATTGTTTATTTTGTGTTACATGTACTAAGAATAATTAATATTTTTGTAGGAAATACCATTGTTGTAGTAATGTAAAGTCTCAAGTTCGTGCAAGATGAAAAACTCGGCAAGTCTGTGTGGACAAGTTTGCGCAAGATAATGAGTTCGAGCGTACATCTTTCAGGCGCATTTTGACTTGCTCTCTATTTGACACTTACGCAATTTAACGCGAATGAATTCATGATCAAGTCCAAACATGTTCCTGATATTTTACTATTTAACGAGCTTGCACTTAGGTTGAAAGTTCATTTGTGTTTTGAAATTCTTTGGAGCTTGAACGATAATAACTCATATAAGTACTCGTTTATTTCAAGAGATTACAAAGTTATTACATAGCTAAATTAAGTGAAGTAAAGTGACTGAAAAAGTGGTAAACACAACATACAACATATTTTAAATAGGTGGGTGTAAAAGTATTTGTAAAAATTACTTACACTTAAGTTATGTAGGTAGGTACCTAAACATTAAAGTGTTCAGTTTGATTTTCGTTCTTATGCTGATAGGTACCTACTTACCTAACACGAATTTTCTATACTTAATTACCTACAACAGTTACTTACCTAATATAGGTATCCAAGTTTATGAATGAGTAAGTCAGTAATACCTAACAAGAATCCATTACCTGGGTGTGATAAAAATAAGATAGTGTGCAAATTTAACAGTTTATTATTGTTTTTTATTTAGGTAGTTTTTTATTTGCAGGATTACTAAGAGTTTTATGATGGCGGACATGAAAAAAAAATGCAGACAATACAGTTTGGACTACTTGAAGTTCGAATTCATTGCATTTCCGGCAAATAAACACTTTCCGATATGTCTATGTGAAAAAGTATTCAGTAACGATGCCATAAAGCCTTCAAAAATGGATGACCACTTATCAACAGTACATGCTGACAAAAAAAAGCCCTTGTCATTTTTTCAAGCACTTAAAGAAAAACAGACAAAAGGCCATCCATAAGATCGATGTTTGCATCATCATCTATTAAAGACGATGATGGTTTACGAGCGTCCTATAATATATCTTTACTAATAGCGAAGTCGGGGAAACCCCACACAATTGGAGAACAGCTTATCTTAACAGCCATTGTGGAGGTCCTTAACAATGTATTGCACAAACCCGCACATGATATTTTAAAGAGAATATCTTTGAGCAATAACACCATTCAGAGACGCATAGACGAGATGGGATGCGATGTGGAAAACATTTTATGCAAGTTCTTACAGACCAACAGATTCTCTCTCCAGTTGGACGAGTCTACATTACCCGGCAATGGAGCTCTATTGTTAAGATATGTTCTATTTATCAAAGATGAAAATATGTGCCAAGAACTGCTGTTTGCTACATATTTAGAGACTGATACCAGAGGATTTTTCAGGCCATGGAACATTTTTTTACTGACAAAGCTATTCCATGGAAGGACATTGTTTCTGTTGCGACTGATGGTGCGCCGTCTATGGTTGGTCATCATCATGGTTTTATAGCTCACTTAAAGCGACAACTGCCTGATGTACTGGTCATTCATGCGTGATTCACAGGCAGCATTTAGTAGCAAAGAAGCTGAGTCCTAGATTGCATAAGTCTTTACAATATGTAATAAATGCTATCAACAAGATTCAGAGCAATTCTTTGAACTCTCGGTTATTTGCTCAGCTATTTGAGGAAAACGACAAAGTCCTTACTCGATTACTTCTGCACACTGAAGTTCGCTGACTATCAAGAGGCTCTTGCTTAGAAAGATTTTCAGCCATTTTTGAATCTGTGTTGGAGTTTTTACAAGAAAAAGAACCGAATTTGAAAGAAAATCTGAACAATTGTAGAAAAGATATTTATTACTTGACTGATATCTTTGGAATGTTCAGCAAAGTTAATTTGCAACTGCAGGGTGATGATCTTAACTTGATTAAAACAAAATCAATATATCGGACTTCGTGGGTAAACTAATCCTTTATAAACAAAATTTTGGTAGAAAAGAACATTCGCAGTTTCCGCATTTGTCAAAATTACCAGAAATGCTTCAAGATGATGACTTTTATTATATGTTACTCACTTGGATGCATTACACAAGGATTTTACGGAGAGGTTTGAGGATCTTTTAAATTTACAAATTTCTCAATGGATAATAAATCCGTACAATACCACAGCCATAGAAGAAGCCAATGTGATAATGCAAGAAGAGTTGATTACCATCAGCACAGACGAAGAGCTTAAGCAGAAGTTCAGCCAAGGCTATCAGAAGTTCTGGTTGCAACGCAACATTGAAAAACAATATCCTACATTGTGGAACATTGCTGAAAAACACCTTATCACTTTTCCATCATCATACCTAGTTGAAAAAAGCTTCAGTGTGGTAACAAACATTTTGACGAAACAAAGAAACCGTTTGAAAAACAACGAACGTGGAGATTTAAGGCTGCAACTCACCAATATTGAACCGGATGTAGCTAGATTGGTAGATAGTCACCAGGTTCATCCATCACACTGAATGTTTTATTTTCGCTTTGTGAATTAATACTTTTTTAAATATAATTTCCTACCTACTTAAGATTCTTTAAGTACTTAATTTGTAATAATAATTATAAATTAAACTTGATATTTACTGAATTGTATGTCTTTTTATTTTGATGAGAAAATGAAGTCAACTTTACTCACTTAACCAAGTGCAAAGTTTTCAATTGGTACCTTAGTACCTAGGTATTTTGTATCAATAGGAAAAAACTAAAGATAGGCCCCCTTATTCATAATAGTCTGCTAACTTAAAGCATTGCTAATTCTCACTCTGTCTTCTTCTATTGACCTAAGTCAGAATGAAAAATAACACACTGTAGCAGCTGTTTTAAGTTAGGGGACCATTATGAATAAGGGGGTTGATCTTAAAAGTAGGTAATTTGGCCATGGGGGTCTGAGGTAAAAGTTCATTTTGGAAAAGGGTTCACTTGTCCAAAATAGTTTGGGGATCCCTGCTC